>NC_052510.1:41194272-41494272 GCF_014356525.2 Nilaparvata lugens
GTGTAATCAATTAGCTTACCGTATCTCGCGAGAAATCTAGAAATTTTAATTGACTCAATCAAAATACAGTATATGATTTGTTGACATGAAATGGTATCCTATACTATTAAACGAGCAATTTCTGTTTATATGTTTAGATGTTAGGATGTTTAGATGTTTATATGTTTGTATTTCACCGGATCTTGAAAACGGCTCTAACGATTTTCACGAGATTTTGAATATAGTAGGTTTATGGTATCAAAATTAGATTGCACTAGGTCTCATCCCTGGGAAAACTCGCTGTAGGATATGAAAAGGATAATTCATCCTTGGAAAAACAGATGATGATTTCGTCGTCTGTCAATAACAGAAGATGCTGTGCCTGTGTGGGAGATCATCTGTGTAATCATTCAAGCAGCTTACCGTATCTCGCGAGAAATATTATCTAGAAATTTTAATTGACTCAATCAAAATACAGTATATGATTTGTTGACATGACATGGTTTATCACTCTAGATTAGAGTATATCATAATATTCAAAGTTAATCATTATTTTACAGTTTAAAGTGATTAGTGAGTGTTATTTTGTTATTCAATTTGATTTGTAAACAATCTAAATTAGAACTTTTCTGTTTTTAAATATTTTGACTGCAAATTGGACCTAGATTCAAGTGTATGGAATATAACCTACTTCTTGGAATATTTATAGTGTATAAATCAGAATTCGGGGAAGAAACAGTTTTGGGCAGTGCCTGTTAGTCCTTCCACAATTATTTTAAAGAATTGAGTTATGTTTATCAATAAATAAATATCGAGCAAAGCTCGGTGCCCCGATATTTAATCAGTGAAATGTGATAGAAGACCTCTTTTACTTTTCTAAACTCCAAAAATTCTACTTCCTCACTTTAATTCATATTTTTCATTTTTTGGGGGGAAACCTTTTTTCTTTGGTGTATAACGCTTCATTTTACTGAATCCTGTCAAAGAAACTGTAGATGGAAACATAAATTTCACTGCATCGAGCCATCAGTTGTCACGTGAGTGCTTTACCGCAAATTAAATTTAATCTCTTTTGTTAGCCGAGTTGTGTCATCAGTGGTCTCACCACAAGGCTTAGTTTCACTATGAGTCTTCCAATCTCCCTAACACACACACTCAATCCCTCTTTCTCTCTCTTTCTCACTCTTCCTCTCCATCTCACATCGTTATCCTCATTATCACTTTTTCGTTTCGTCCTTTTTCTGTTCTCACACTGGTCTCATTCATTATTCTAATCCTCGTCATTTTGTTCTTCAATATTATTATAGTTACTGAATTTTTATTCATAATTATTATTCCCTCTAACGTTTTCGTTCTCTCTCTAGTGTTATTCCTATTCACGTTCCTGTCTTATCTGATTGCTCTTCTTCATACTGCAGCCTCAATGTCTCACCTATTATCAACTACAATATTGAAAATAATAAATTATGAATGAATACAATAATATTATGGAATTGTGATTTATCTTACTTTTTCAGCAAAAAATTTGGGTTTTCCATTGTTATGAGAAAAAATAATATCTTTTCGACATTTCTATCTTTATTGTTTCCTATCCCATTACATTCAATAATGTTTTCTTTTCCTGTTTCAATTTCTTCTTTTTCTTCGTTTCCTCCTCCTTCTTCTCCTCCTCCTCCTCCTCCTCATCATCCTCCTCCTTCTTCTTCTTCTTCTTCTTCTTCTTCTTCTTCTTCTTCTTCTTCCCCTTCTTCTTCTTCTTATTCTTCTTCTTCTTCTTCTTCTTCTTCTTCTTTTTTCATCTTCTCTCATTAGGCTACAAGGCTCTGTTTGCTGAAGTTCTCTCCAACACTTCTTCTCCTTCTTCCCACGCACACTAATCTTCTGTTCACTGTTTCACTTGTTCCCTCTTTTCTTCTCACTTTCTCTTCTCTCAATATTCTCTTCCTCTCATTCTCACTTTCTCTCTTTTCGATTCTCTTCAACCAACCTGTTGAAAAGACAAACTGTTCCCCACAAATAGACATTCATTAATTAAGACGAGAAGTAATTACTTCGAATGTGTAATTTGCACGCTTGGCCGAGTATCATTTATTTTCCAACAGTATAACTATATTCAAACTCTTTCCCCGTACAGTGATACAGATAATACATATTGTCAATAGAGATTCATATGAGTGTATATATATATATATATGACGGTCCTTGAAGGTTTGAATATCAACATCAATAATATTATAACTGTACTGTTTCAAAAACATACCATGTATTGCTGATGAAAATTTGTATATAAATTTAACGTTGTTCCATGGAGGTTTCTATATTTATATAATATATATAGTTTGGAAAGGAGAGGAATTTAACACCTTACAACAACAGTGCAAGCTAGCAGGATAAAAGTGATCCAAATACTTACTAAGTTATTCTCTTTCGAAATCAGGTTTCATGTATAAGGATGCTACATTAATGTGTAGCATCTACTGTACAAACTTCATTGACTTCAAACGTCAACTGATAATCTTGTTTGATAAAACGTGTAATTATCAAACCACCAATTCTCTTCGGATTATCATGAATGTAAGAATTCCAATGAATTGTATATCTTCATCATTTTGTATACTCTTAATCCTGAGACTCTTAGTTCTCAGATTAAGAGAATATTGAGAAATGATTATCTGATTATTATCACAGAACAAGTAAAATGAATGGGGAAGATCAAAAATGTCAACTATAGTGTGTGTGTGTGCGTGCGTGTGTGTGTGTGTGTGTGTGGTGTGTGTGTGTGTGTGTGTGTGTGTGTGGTGTGTGTGTGTGTGTGTGTTGTGTGTGTGTGTGTGTGTGTGTTGTGTGTGTGTGTGTGTGTGTGTGTGTGTGGTGTGTGTGTGTGTGGTGTGTGTGTGGTGTGTGTGTGTGTGTGTGTGTGGTGTGTGTGTGTGTGTGTGTGTGTGTGTGTGTGTGTGTGTGTGTTGTGTGTGTGTGTGTGTGTGGTGTGTGTGTGTGTTGTGTGTGTGTGTGTGTGTGTGTGTGTGTGTGTGTGTGTGTGTGTGTGTGTGTGTGTGTGTGTGTGTGTGTGTGTGTGTGTGTGTGTGTACACGATATCTCATCTCCCAATGTCGGAATGACTTGAAATTTGGAACTTAGGGTCCTTACACATACGGATCCGACACAAACAATTTCAATCAAATGCGATTCTAGATGGCGGCTAAAATGGCGAAAATGTTGTCAAAAACAAGGTTCTTCGTGATTTTCTCAAAAACAGCTCCAACGATTTTGATCAAATTCATACCTAAAATAGTCATTGATGAGCTCTATATACTGCCACAAGTCTTATATCTGTAAAAATTCCAAGAGCCCCACCCCATCTATGCAAAGTTTGATTTTAGATTTCCAATTATCAGGCTTCAGATACAATTCGAACGAAAAAAATCAAATGGAAAAGATTGAGTATGAAAATCTTTACAATGTTCAGTAACATTTTCACCTAAAATTGATAATAAGCTCTGAGAAAATGTGATTATTCAATTGCAAATCATTGCCGATTCTATTAAATCATTCACTATGAAGAGATAGCAGACCTCTTGTGTCTCCAGCGTATTGCCCTGTCACCAGCTGGCTCGAATCTTTGAATAGTAGACTTGAGATGCGCGGGAACACTAGCGTCAGGTGATCAATTTTCATTACGGCAAGGAAAGTTGTGTGAGTGCGCCACACCAGATTCTTAAATTATAAATAGACTGTTTGTGGATACTTAGTAAAATGAATAAACGATGGAGGATATGATTATATATATAGAGTTTCAGATATCATAGATATGAATAAATAGAGTTTAATTGAAATATAATTGAAATTAATATAATTGAAACTCTATTTATTCCAGGACATATTCTATTATATGAATGAGAAATTTTGAATATGATAATTGGTTTCAGGTAAAGAATAGTCTAAGGTATTTCATTCATTTCACTAATCCATGAAATAACTAATAAAATGAAAAGAGGATGAATAATATTATAATTGGAATAGATGAAGGATCAATAATATAAAATTTTTTCAAGAAAATGCTTTAGATGTTTTTAGAGGATGAATATATCTTGTTCATTATGAGAAGTATCAGGGACATTGTTGAAATGTTCACATTGAACATAATAATAACTTGATTGCTCTCCATTTATTTGTAGTGATGAAGTTGATCTCTGTCAACAAGAGAGGAATTGATTGATTTATTTATGCAGATCACAAATATGATCTATATATGCAGATATACAGGCTTATACGCAGATATATTCAACAAGTTGCAACATAGCAAACATGATCTGAGATATATGTGAACGCTTTAAATATTTTATTACACTTGAAGAGATATGTTACTCAGATAACTCTCATGAAATCTGAGCATTGTAAGGACATTCTCATAATATCATCTTAACCTCGGCACTTTTCAAGTCATCTTCGAGTGTACCTCGAGCATAGGTCATGGATGAATAACATCTCAAAGTATGCGTTAACCTCATCTTAAGCACGCCACACTCAAGAACTTGACTTGAGAACAGCCACTTGAGAACTTAATCACAGCAAACTTCACGGACAACCTGGCTGGTAGGGACGAAACTTTTCGTCACACCCTCGTATTTGTCGCCATCCTTGATTATTCAGTGTTCTCAGCCTCTCTGGTGACATTTATTTCAATCTGTAAGCATTCCTCATAGATGAAACCAATGCTTTCCATTCAACCAATACTGACAGTGTGATGTGAATGTCACCATAGATGTGACATCAGCCGACCCTAAAATTGTCAACTGTATGAATAAGTTGTGGACTTTGTCTCGTGCTTAGCGCACTCAGATGCTTCGCGGTTCGCCCATAAAATGGCGGAGCGAGCAGAAGTGCACAGTTGTGTTCAACTGTCCAAGTCGTTTGAAGTTTATTATAGTTCAACAATTTCAGAATTATTTCGAATGAGTATAACGTCTTGTGGTGACCATTTGCAGTGGGAACAGAGCTGCTCAGTCTCAAAAGAAAATTGTATTTCTAACTGAGATTCACTTCATACTGTCAGCATCGATTGAATGGAGGGCGTTGATATTGTTGAGAAGGGATGCTGAAAGTCCGAAGAAAGTCTCAGATTTACTTTATTGATTTGAGCTTTCAGCAATAGACTATTATTTCTGTAGATTGATGTATAAGATCCTTTTCACTGATGAAATAGTGGGAAATTGTAAGAGTTCGAGTGTAGGTGATGTAGTAAATATCAGTACAGTAGAGACTAAGTAGAGCAAAACATCAATAATCATTGATGAATCAAAGCTGAAACTGTAAAATAAAAGCTGAAGCTGTTTTCATCGAAACTAGTACCTATCTTGAATTGCCTCTCATGATATAGTAGTTGGGAAGCTTCAAGATTCCATTTGATTTATTGAATTCCTGAATTGGCTCTGGAAGTAATTTTGAATGAAACAGGAATGTTGCTATGACACAATAAATCAGAACTAGTAAACGAAAGAGGGAATCAATAGCATTTCGTTGAAAAATACTGTAGAAGTATACTCTTACTGTAGGAATTTGATAATGTGGAAGAATGTCCTGATATTTATTCATGAATTCATTTATCCATTCATACAATAAGTACATTATCAAAATGATAATAAAAAAATAATTAAATTATAGTGGATAAAAACAACTTTATATTGTAAAAACCAATGATCCACTGATACAATTTGAGATACTAGTTTTGGTTGTTAGACGATTATCAATCTCTAGTAAACTGGAGAACTTAATTTACTATAGATTGTTGATGCTACAATCGAAACTAGTCTTGAATTCCCTCCATAAATTAGTAGTTTCGAAAATATCAAATCGTCTCCATTCAGTATGTATATCTTTCACAACCATTAATTCTACAACAAAACTGAAATAGAAATAATAGTTTCTTTTAATACTGGTGATGAGTTATAACTGTTAAAGAATATATTATAGTATTCAAGGATTTTTCACAATAAAATACCGTACGCTATTTAGCACACATTCCTTTGATTGCTGCTTTTCTACTATTCTCTTATCTCTCTCTATCTCAAGAACAAATGTCTGAAACTGTCCAGCCCTAGAACGATCACATGACAACCATCCCTCACCCATCCCACCAATACAAACCTATAAACCTGTTATAGAATAAATTATATATATATATATATATATATATATATATATATATATATATATATATATATATATATATATAAACTCATGTTATTTTAATTATTCACTGCATAATGCTGTATAATGTTTAGTTTTAGTTTTGAGTGTCTTTTTTTGGTAGGAAGTTTAGAAACAACCCCTGTATTTTGTTCCGCAGTCTTTCCAATAGGTACTCAATATAAATGTTCATACCGAAGCACACTGCCAATTTATGATGACAGAATAGTTTGATATTCGAAAAAAGTCACTTGTTGCAAATCTTGAGATTTTACACTCAATACTAAAACTGGTGCAACAGTCGTAAGAGAATGCGTGAAATAGTTGAACTATACATAAATTGGAAGATAATGCTCTACAAGCTCGTAATTAGCACATTCTTGTCCCATCAATTGTTGAGAAGTTATAAGACTTGAAAGAGTGAAAAAATGGAAGAAAAACTGGTTTTTCGAGAATGCATCACTTTAGAACATAAATATCTCGAAAAGTATCGGATTTATCAAAAACCTTTACTTATAATCAGCACGGATTTTTTTCATCTATCGTTCAAAAATTATAAGGCCGAATAGATGAAAAAATTGGAGGCAGAAGTGTTTTTTCAAAAAATGTCTCACCTTCAAGAGCGGATATCTCAGAAACTATAAGAGATATGGAAAAAATATCGAGGTCAAGACTTGTTGGTGATTTTTTAAACTTCAATTTTGCATAGAAAACAAATGTTCATAAGATGCATAGTTTCCGAGTTATATGCGAAAAATGAGAAAATGGTACTTTCAAATCACCCCCACCCCTTTAGCACAGGGGGTAGGGGTGAGGACTTTTGATATGTTAATCCTCTAACTATCCTTAAAAGAGCTGTGAAGTTGAAAATTGTGTTCCAAACTTTTCCCTCTATAACTTTATTTGAGCATTCGTTGCCTGGACTATAGCTAGATAAAATTTCTCGCTGATTGATTATGATTACACAGCTGGAAATAATTCTGTCTCTCTCCCACACAGGCACACGCATCATCTGTTATCGAGAGACGACGAAATTATCATCTGTTTTCCAAGGATGGATTATCCTTTTAATGTCGTTCAGCGAGTTTCTCAAAGAATGAAACCTAGTGCAATCGAATCTTTATAATATCATAAACCTACTTGCTCGCTTAATATAATTGGATAATATAATATAAGATTCAGACTAATGATTAGATATTACATATTTTCTCTTGCAGTAGGAGACTCTCTCTATTTCTCAATGATACAAATTCAAAATGTTGTTTGCAAATGAACCCAGCATTATACTAATCATAATTGGACTCAGATAACTGATTAGATATTATAACTTGTAGTGAGAGACTCTCACTACATCTCAATGATACAAATCCAAAATACTGTTACAATTTCAAACTCAAATAAACCTTACACAATGATTCTCTGATGGTAATGCAGTGATTAAGCACTCATCACGAGCCTCGGAATGCTTTCAAATAATTTAATTATTAAATGTTCCAATCTGAGAATCTCTTTGAAGGTAGGTGTCTCATCTATCCTGTTCAAAGATATCTTCATAACATCCGCTTTATGATCTCTGATACCATTGTTCCATTTTGTACCCTCATTTCGCCTTTCTCATCATACCATGATTAAAATATGATTTCTCATACTTTGTGAAACTCTTTGAATAATTAGCGATACTGTCATTTGATATAAATTAGTGTATTACAAGCCAGTATATATTGTAACATACAAAAATAAATAGCTCTAATCTAATCTTCTAATCTCTAACATTCTCATGAAAATGAAAGCATTAATGAATTAGATATTCGTAAGTAAATGGATCAAAGCTGTTAATGAATGAAGAAATATTATTAGAAGGTTTCCAACCTCTGAAGGCATTAATTATTTTTTCAAATATTGAGTAAGCCTAGAGAAGGTTATTCATTTCCAATAAAACCAATTTATTGAATTGTGATACCATGCAAAGACTATCGTCTAGCCTCATTTTCATTGTTCATTCATCATTTTTACAAAAAAAAGAATAACACTGACTAGGAGAGAAAAACTAAGGATACTCCTTGTTCTATTTCTCTCCCAAGTTTAGATAACATTCTAAAAGTCTGGAATAGGGTTGATGAATATGAATATACTTTACTCTAGAATATGTTATCGTGTTCAATTAGATATTATCTCATTTTCTGACCTGAGAGATGCGAAAGCAGTGGGATTCTTGACGACCACTTTGCTGATGGGTGTGATGCGGTGATGGTAGGAAGAGTCCATCCGCTTGGCCGCCCTCGGCCAGGATGGGAAGTAGTCGCCAATGCTGTCGAACACCGACTCGTGAAAACCTCTCGCGTCTACTTCTGTAACACAAATAGAACCATTCCCAACTCATTTCTCATATCATGTCGAGTAAAATAACTCTTAAATGGGATAAATGACAATAATGGAATAAATACTTGAAAGAATAAGACGTTGATGTTGTCTGTACCACTATATTTCTTCAAAATACATTTTAATCACAGAGCCAGGTTTCATGACAACACCTGCCACATCTTCAGCTGAACTGATGTCTTTTATTTCAAACAAATAATATAGTGACAACATATCAACGTCTTATTCTTTCAATTATGAAGAAATACCGCAACATCTATTACCATACAATAAAATTATATGGATAAACACTTGTCAAATAGAAAGTATTTTATACGTAAACTGATCACGTTGACATAGGAAAATTCACTCGGAAATATATTTGGAATGGAAAAATTACATTCAGGAAGCTCGCTTGAAAGTTTCAAAAGCATTAGAGGTATCTTGTAGAAGACTGTCTTGTGGAATCTTTTCGCATCAATTTGTGTAACAGGAATAGACGAATTTTGAACTCAATTTACATAAAATGAAGTTTACTTCATTATTTTGAATTCGATCTCTAAAGTAGTCGAATTGGTATATTGGTATAGAGAAGATGAAAAACAATCACTCTCAAAAACTTTCTTCTCTTAGGTATCAGGAATAAGGCCTGCAACGTTTCATCCGACATTTTCAACCAACAGGCGAACAGTGTTCTGGAACAACCGACCTGCAAAAGCACTCAAACTACTGCACATGTCATTGTTTTATTGTGATCGAGATCATCGATTCTTCACAAATATTAGAACAAATCAATAATGAATTTAGGTGATTGTATGTGACGATTGAAAAAAAATAATATTGGAAATAACGAAACTTTTTGGCTCCTAAAAACTACTCCAAAGGACATCAGCTCAAGGAATAGGCTCAAACTTTTTTTGTGGCACACAACTTGTAATTTGCAAAGTTTGAAAACAAGTTGTGGACCAAGTTGTTGGGATGGGACACAATCACACACTGCCAACTCAACCTGAAACAAGGCACACACTTCTCCTGTCCTACTACAACCATGCATATAATATAACGCATACACAATGGTGTATTGCCAATTCAACCTGAACGAACACACCAAACTTGTGACTTGTGACACCTATGTATTGTGATGCAGAAAGTCTATAATATACTGCATGTGTACTGCCAACTCAACCTGAACCTAGACACCGAACTTTTGGCATGTGATATACGTGCATTGTGATGTAAATAGCTTGATATTATCACACAATACTGCTGACTGAGCCTGAACCAAGGCATAGAACTCCATTTCGGCTCCTCTTCTGTCTGTATAAAATGATAACATAGGACATACACAAGTTGCGCTCAGCGGTCAAATGGGAGTGATGCATGGCTCCCTTACACAAGTACACTGTTCACGTAATGACGTCATCACTGCCAGTCCCATTATTTGTCCCGCTCTCTCTCTCTGTCAAAGAGATAACGGTATATATGGGGGGCGATAGATCCGAACATCTATCTGGCCATTTATTTTTGAAAATAATTCGTCTACCATTGCTTAGAAGTTAACGTGTTGAGTGTGTTGATGTGGACGGAAGTCATTTCCAATATTATATTTTATAACCCAAATGATCATCACTATGTAAGTAGAAAAACATAGCCTAATCAAATTAATTTATCATTTGAAATGTTTATAATGTATTTCATTTCTATAATGAATTGAATTGCACAGATCATTTTGTTGTATGAGCTCTTGCATGGCACTGAAAGAATTTAGTATGAATTTATACAAGGTATGCCTGATGTGGAATAACAATACATTGAACTGTGAATATTCATCTATCAGAACTTATACGGTAGTGAAAAGTCATTGTTTCAACCACATATTAAAAACAACAACTCTTTAAAATGTGATCATCAATGATCAAATCTAATGTAATCATCCTATTATTGGGAAAAGTAGCATTGAATATATGGTTTTGTCACGGAACTTTTCGAATTATGGATGGAATAATTTATAGATTGAGCCATAGGATCTAAAGAACACGAAGATTCAATATAGATATTCATGTTGGGAGAGTTATTAAATTTGAAATTCTATATCTATCACCCACATTCTCTCTGTCATAAAAACAAATTCAGAAATGAAAAATCAAAACATTAGAATGTATGATTGAGACAGTGATCATTCATTGAAGATAATTCTTAATGAATGATTGATTGTACAATCATGGTTCTATCACAATCTTTTATTATCAATTAAAATGGAATTACAGGTTAGAAATCTGTATCTCATTAAGTAGGCTGATACGTTGTCATAATACAGCGTATTGTAGTGCTTTGCTTGAAGCATCCTTAGGATACTGTCGGAAATTTGAATTTCGCTCTTTCAGTCGGGGAACGTAATGTCGGCTGCTAGTGAGAGCGAAATGGCATCACTCGTGATGACGTCACGGACGTTCACTTTGTTACGTTCAATCTATGAGTGCCCAAACACATCCTGACCGCTGGGCGCAAGTAGCAGATTCCCATAGCATATCCTTCTGCTATGCAAGGGGAGTGGAATTGAAAGAGGAAGAAGAAGAAAAAAGGAGAAGAGAGAAAAATAAGTGAAAGACTACCTGTCCATTGTAATGCTGATTATCCCTAAATTTTCTGGACTAGAGGATTGTAAACTAGATTGAGAACACAAGCAGTAACATTTGTGAAGCGGAAGATAACCTGATACATTATGATACTGTGGCTCCACTCTTTGACATTCATCAGGATGGATCATGAACCAACGGATAGACGGCTGATCGCTGATAGTAGATCCAGTATGGATGCTAGCAAAGAAAGTGACAGAAATATCAATGAGCGAATGACTAATTAACGTATTCAACTCATGTTGACAGTACAAAGTGAATTTTACTAGACGTTAGCAAGGTGTTCACACCACTAATCATTACAAGGTGAGGCACAATTTTAATGAAGCAGCACTTCATCTTGTAAATTTCTATCCCTAATAAGCGAGTAACTGATGTTGATGTGTGTGATGGAAACTCACTAAATCGCGGATTATAAATCAGAGATTTGCTGAATCAGGAAATCGTGTATATTTGTGTCAATGCACATCTGTAGAGTTCACTGGATTCGAAGATGAAATTTATGCTTGAATTCACAAATTCATGGAGATCTCATTCGTATCAAGACAGACTGTCTACTTGTGTCAGTTTGATGCTTGGATTCATTCAGCTTCTATAAGTAGTTATAGAAGAAGTTCTATATTTATGGAATATAGTGATTGATAGAATTATTGAGTTATAAGCATTGTGAATAGCTTATCAGTTTTATGAATTACAATTCAAATTACAATGATGAATATTGTTATATAAATAGTGTAAATATAAATTCTGCCGAATCTGGAGGGAAACTGGGCATATGGATATAAAGAAAATGGCTTCTATTTATTCAATCCAATGTACAAAATACAACAATCATGATATAATTATATCATTGAAGGAAAAACTAGGCTGAGCCTGTACTATTTCTCTTCAAAAATTTTGATCAGAAGTTAATGTTGTCCAAAGGTTGAGGTTATGATATCACACACTGCTTCGTCACTTGATTTTCGGTCCAGGAATAATGATTAGGCTTCGAATAACTATCTCAGGAATCAAGAAATACTGCTTTGATAGTTTTATTGAGATATCAACGAGTATTTTGTTGGAACTCAATCTATCAATAGCAATGATTGATCATGAACTTTTAAACGTAAATGAATAACGTATCAATCAGAGATCCTTTTGATCAACGTGACCACTCAGCAACAGCATTGACCAATCACAAGCTAGCTGCATTTATAGTGGTGATAAATAATAAAATTCATTCCATGTGACGAATAAAATAGAATCAATAAAACGAATAGAACCAATGACAAGCAAAATTTTTCGTTTGAAACCCAGCCGATAAAATAAACACTGAAGAGAAACCATTAGCAGTATTCCTAGATTTGAAGAAGGCTTTTGATACGGTGTCACATGACATTCTTCTTTCAAGGCTTGGTGACTATGGAATAAGAGGAGTCGCATGGAATCTTTTCAAGAGCTACCTATCAAACCGAACACAATGTGTCAGAGTCAATGGATGTATAAGCAACAAGCCGACTGTAAAGTTTGGAGTGCCACAAGGAACAGTACTAGGGCCAATTCTTTTTCTTCTCTACATAAATCCATTATGCAACATGGAAATTAATCAATCACCACCTTTGCAGATGATACTGTTCTACTGTTCTCTAAACCGACCTGGGAGATTACCTGGAGAGAACCCGAGACTGGACTTCAGAGGGTGTCTCACAGGTTGAGTGAAAATCTGCTAACATTGAACCATGAGAAAACCTTCTTTCTGACCTTTTCGGCGACTCAACATGGACTCAACAGGAGATGGGATAGTAATCAAGAATCAATGGAATAACACTTCATACAAAGTTCACAGGAAACAGTCACAGAAATACCTGGGAGTTACAATGGACTCGTTTCTGCGCTGGGATCATCATCTCAATGAATTATGTGAGAGACTGAGGATGACCATCTGCAGATTCAGGATTCTGAGGACACTGGTCGACAAGGGATGTCTAAGAGTTATCTACTCCTCTCTAGCACAGTCCCTCATGCTGTATGGGATTGTGGGATGGGGAGGTGCAAGCTTCTTGCACATCGAACCGCTCCTCAGGGTACAGAAGCTGATCATGAGGGTCATCAACCAGAAGCCTCCACTCTATTCATCAGACCAGCTATTCAATGAGTTTGACGTGATGGATCCAAGACAGCTTTACTCCAAGGAGATACTATGCAGATTACACAAGAACCCAACAACCAAACCAGAAACCACAACCACAACTCCAGATACAGGAATCTTCTCATCACCAGTGTTGCAAGGAAGGCACTATACCAGAGACATTTCAATCATTTAGCACCAAAATTATATAATCTACTTCCTGCAAACTTTAGATAGATTAATCATCCTAGAGAGTTCAAAACAATAGTACACAATTGGTTGATGAGCAAAGGAAGACAGAACATAGAAAACATCATTTCAAACAACAACTAACCACCTAATGACTCACTAATTAATAATACACACAAAAAACTAACAAAACCTACTCTAGAACATGGTACGCCATATTGGAGTAGGTCAATTTCCACACAGAAAAAACTAAACAAGTGGAGAACACATTATAAGAATTTTTTGTAACTAAATGTTGTATGTAATATTGTAATTTATCTAATTTTTTGTGTAATTGATGTTGTATTTTTAGTTTTTTCGGGAAATGAACATTTATTTTTTTATATTTTCAGCTTTCATGCGTGGAGGTGCGGATAGAGCGAGTTAGTCGTGGTCAAGATTGATGCCAAAAAGCAGCTGTGCAATGATATAAAGATTCATGAAGTTACTAGCAGGGCACACATGCTTCGCTACGGGAATTGGTAGATAAGATTATTCTTGTTGAATATTTATAATCTAAATATTCTACAAAAATTGTTATACTCGTTTTTGAGATTAGGCCACAACTTGGCATAAAAATTATCAAGTCAAATCATTTGAATAATAATTTCATGTGTTGGAAGTGCTCTGTAGAATAGTAGACTAATTGCAGCGAATTTTGTAGAATATTGGGCAGGGCTCAAGAATTGACCTTGACTTTATTCATTGGCAATTAATATTTCCCGTTGACAGTTATCAAATTAGCAGTGATCAGGCTATTTTTGCTTTTGTTCGATGTAATTGAAAATTAAATTCCAAATTAAGTTTATTTGAATTTGTTGACTCTGGTATCCATGGATCTCTTGCTTATTCTGGAATTTTTGGCATAGCCTATCACTTACTTTTCGTTTTACTAATTCAAAAGTGTGAGAGCAGCCAATCTACTGATTCTTTCTTCCATGGAAATCCATTCATATACATAAGAGTCCATTTATAATAGTTAGAGTATCATTTATTGTGGCTGATTTCTCATGTTCTAAACTTTAGCCTACTATCATAAATACTAAAGTGGGATCATTTTAATGTGAATTTGCATAGATCTGAATAGAGTTTATTCAATCACTTTGATTATTGACTACCATCATATGATTTCTTTCTTTGATCTTTGCTTGAAACCAAAAGCTTAGGGATGAACATTTGGATGTAAATTAATATGTAACTCAATTCAATTTCTATCAAAATTGAACACTTTAGTATTTACTTGTGATCTATCAATATCAATAGGTTTGTCTTGTGTCATGTAATGACACCATGAAAGGAAATAGGAGCAGCTGATGGAGTATTATATTTTTTTCGATTCAGTTTTTAGCTGATTTTGGAACATGAAAATAGCAAGCCCAGTAGCACAAAAGCCTGTTCAATTTTAATCATGATTAAATTCCATGACAATTGATCAGAGCAGGGGTTTCTTTTATTGAAGGCTTTTCTGATTGGTTCTCGTGGTATCCCGGATTAGGAATAAACAGACAGTGCAACTGGCTCTCTCAAGGCCATGGCTTCGTACAAACATGGAGCAACAGATGAACCAATACAACAGAAGCTGAAGAAATTTGTTGCATTTCTATCACCTCACAATGAACATTACATTCAACTACAATATGTTTGGAGAGATCGATTTTAAATTTCTTCTGCTATCATCCGGTCACTTTCTGAACCTATTCTTCCAGATGTTCCATAGATACTGCAATGTTTCAAAAATAAGGTTGCCAATAAATATTGGGGCACCGAGCTTCGCTCATTATTTTTATTTATTGATAAACAGAACCATGGCTTACCTCAGATATACTCCATCTATAGTAGGCTAAGACAGAACACAATTCTCTAAGATGATCGTGTTTATATTTCACAGCTGGCTATCAAAATAACAATTTATACGCACTTCAAAAAACAAACACAGCTAGCTATATGTCATCTTATTAATTTCGGGGATGCGATATTTTGATTTTTCACATACTTGCTCACTCACTTTTTTGATATCTACAAGGATGAATTATCCTTTTAATGTCGTTCAGCAAGTTTTCCCAAGGGGGAAAGTAGGTTTATGATATGAGAATTCGATTGCACTAGGTCTCATCCTAGTGCAATCGAATTTTTATATCATAAAACCACTTTTTTCCAAATTTTGTGAAAATCGTTAAAGCCGTTTACGAGATCCATTGAACATAAATAACTAGATATAAATATGAATTACCAGATGAAAAATACAGAAATTGCTCGCTTAATATAATAGGAACTTTTTCATTTGCTCACACTCTCCTACGTTTTCAACAGACTATGGAAAACTTTTTTCTGATCAGCTGCTAATTAAGGTATCAATAATCCTTTCTCAAGGAACTTCAGCGAATTTTCCCAGAGTTGAGACCTGTTCCAAAATAATGTTTTTTGTTGCAAACCCACTATATTCCTGATTTAATCAAAATCTTTAGAGCCGTTTCTGAGATTCATCTGACATACATACTGTGATGAATTTTTTGAGTAAATCTCATGAAAGGAGAGAATTAACAAGAAAAATTGTAATAACCCTTATAGAATGAAAGATCTGCCAAACGAATTGTTAGCACCCGAGCGATAAGGCTTCCTTATCAACAGCTGAGTATAAGATAAGAGTACCGTTCTGTACTACGCATTTTTTCAAAGAACTATTTAATAAAATTATAATTATTTTGCAAATTGAGTACAAGTCATTTATGAATTGCTCATTGAACTTTTGGAGGTTACACTTTTGTTTACTATTGATCAGATGTTTTTGTAGCAGCTCAGACACAGCTGACTGACTCAATATATTATAAAATGTCATGCCAGGTTTTCATGCAAGCTATAATATTATTTCTAAAATTAAGAACTATTGATAAAGGACCAAGAATTTCAAATAAAAAAAATAAAATGTATGTATTATTGCTAAAATTTGTTTATTACTCACGAAATTACATTAAAATGTCAAATGTTATTGTAACAAACTGGGTCATAGCATGAATATTGTATTACTGATAAGAGCAACAAAAATTAATTATAACAGTCTTCTTCTTCTTCTTGTCTTCATGGATTAGGCTTTTGCCTGTTCCGACTCACAACAGCATTCTACAAAAAATTTAAATGTTTTGGAGGAATATATTATATCTAAAATTTATAGCTTATACAAGTATAAAATGTTATTAATTTTGAATTTCTTTATCAGCTTTTCCTATATTCTTATTTGATTTCCTCTATTGCCATCTTTTCCGAGGTCTACCAATGTCTCTTTTTCCTATCGGATGGTAATTTAAAATTTTTAAAGGAATTCTTTCCGTTGGCATTCTTATAATATGTTCCCTCCACTCGTTTCGATGACATACAACTTTTTCATTCATGTTGAAGGCACCCAATTCTCTTCTTATTTCTTCATTTCTTATGTGGTCTCGTCTGTCACAGCCCTTCGTTTTGCGTAGGAATCTCATTTCTGCTGCCTGCAGCCTACTCTCCTGTGATTTCGTGGTGATCCATGATTCACTTCCATATAGGAGAACAGGGGCAGCCATCACTCTGTAGAACTTCATTATAGTTTCTTTCCTTGCTTTCTTCCCTAAAGTTCTGCTGATGTTACCACATATCGATTGGAATTTTCTGATTTTCCTTTCAACATCTAAATCATCTTTGAAACTGATATCACAACCAAGATAGCAGTATTGTGACACTTGCTCTAATACTTTGTTATCAATAACTATCTTTGATCGTGTGGGATACTTGCCAGTGAATGCCATAATTTTTGTCTTACTTTGAGAAATCCTGAAATTATAACCCTTGCATATTTCATTCTCTAGTACATGGACTGACTTTTGGAGGCTATCTTCATTTTCTTGTATTATCCAAAGGTCATCCGCGAACAATAGTGCATTCAGGTAAACGTCTCCACTTAATTTGATACCCAAATCTACTCTGTATTCCCATTCTCCGAAAATGTCGTCAATGTAAATGTTGAATAAAGTAGGCGATAAACTACACCCTTGTCTAACTCCTTGATTAACATTAATTTCTCTTAGTCTATTCTTACCTGTATTTATAATTATCTTTGTATCGCAGTATAAGGTTTTGACAATATTAACCAGGTGCCTTGGATATCCTCTCTTCCACAGAATCTCTCAAAGCCGAATCCGATCAACTCTATCGAATGCTTTCTCAAAGTCGATAAAAGCCATATGTAATGTTGTAAAAAGCCATAATGTAAAATCAATGTAAATGTTGAATAAAGTAGGCGATAAACTACACCCTTGTCTAACTCCTTGATTAACATTAATTTATCTTAGTCTATTCTTACCTGTATTTATAATTATCTTTGTATCGCGGTATAAGGTTTTGACAATATTAAACAGGTGCCTTGGATATCCTCTCTTCCACAGAATCTCCCAAAGCCGAATCCGATCAACTCTATCGAATGCTTTCTCAAAGTCGATAAAAGCCATATGCGTTTCCAAATTATATTCATGCCTTTTCTCAATGATTCTCTTCACTGCAAAAACATTGTCTGAGCAAGATCTTCCTTTCCTGAATCCATTTTGCTCCTCATTCAGAATTGCTTCAGCTATTGTTTTTACACAGCAGTTGATTATTTTGAAATAAATTTTATATCCCACATTCAGAAGGCTAATTCCTCTATAGTTTTTACAGTCATTCCGACTTCCTTTTTTGAAAAGAGAAATAACCTCTGCTTTCCTCCACTCTTCTGCGATACAATACTTCCTCCAGCATTCATTCAACAGGTGTAGAAATCGTAATTCAAAGAACAAGCCTCCATATTTAAAGAGCTCTCCGTTTAATCCATCTAATCCAGCAGCCTTCCTGTTTTTTATGCTTCTTAAGGCATACTGCAATTCCTCAGTTGTAATTGGGTCCACTGACTTATTGATGACTGGGTCGGCCTCGGCATCATAATTTGTTTGACTATTTTCATTGTACCATAGCGCCTTGTAGTGATGTAGCCATTCCTCATCTGATATAATGTTTAAAGGAGCATTGTCTCACTCAACCTTATTCATTGATCTCATGATCTTATACGCACATTGCTGCCTACCATGTATATCTGTCTCAATAACATTAACAAACCTGTCCCATGAGTCCTGTTGAGCCTGCTTGACAACTTGTTTTGCAAAATTACGTTGTCTCATGTACTCTATCCTTGCTTGTGGAGTTTTCTTCTGCAACCGAATGAGATATGATTTCTGCTTTTCATGAATAGCCTCTTCTATGTCGGGATTCCAAATTCGCAATTGTCTTCTACCTCTTCTCATTATCTTCTTCCCAAGTGCTTCAGTAGCAGCTTTCTGCATGCAAGATTTTATATTGAGCCACTCCGTTTCAATGTCTTCTGCCGTTGGAATTAGCATGAGGTGTTCTTGTAAGCATTGCTGATATAAACTGCGTATGCTCTCATCCTGTAAAAGGTTTATCTTGAATACCTCTTCCTTTTGTATTTTGCATTTCCTGACAGTCCTCCATTTCTCTAATATCAAAACTTTACTAATTACGAGATAATGATCGCTGTAAATATCACATCCCCTAAATACCCTGATGTCCTGTACGAAGCTCTTCATCTTATCATTGACAATAACATAATCAATTATTGATCTCAAGCCTCTTGCATTCCAAGTGTACATATGAGTGTCCTTTTTCTTGAAAAATGTATTTGTTATTTTAAGAGCATTGAATGTGACAAATCGTCTTAGTTCTTGTCCATTGTGGTTTATAATTGTCTCTCCACAAGAACCCACAACGTCTGGTATAGGAATGTTGCCCACTCGTGCATTGAAATCCCCAACTATTGCAACATGATCTGTTTTGTTTATTTCGTTTAAAATCCTTTGGAGGCTATCATAGAATGATTCGGTCTCTTCTTTCTTCCCTTCATCAGGCGCATAGATGCCAATGACAGTTAGATGGCCTCTTTCAATTTTGAGCCTTATCGATATTATTCTTTCATTTATGCAAGTATAGTCCAATATACAGTTTTCCACTTGCTGCTCACCATGATCGCTACTCCTGCACTTGCTCTTCGATTCTGTGGAACTCCTTTATACACCATCCAGTAGTCCTGCAAATCTTTCGTACCCTGTAACTTGCTCTTGGTCTCCGTGATTACAGCTATATCCACCTTTTGTTGTTTTAATATATTATTTAATTCTTAATATATTATTTAATTCATCATCTTTGTTAGATAGACCTCTAACATTCCACGTACCTAATTTCAAAATATCCATAATCCCAAATAGTTTTTCTTTAGCAGTCCTGTTTTCAGTTTTATCCTTAATTCCGGTCCGATATCCGAGGCTGTTTGTGAGTTTGTCAGTAGAATATTTAATACCCTGGCCGCGTTACAGGCGCTGCACAGGTTAAGTCCAGTGGTGGGGACGCTACCTTACTGCATCTGGACTCACAGGATTTTTATAAGGTTTACTCCCCTAGACAAGTTGCTTCCACCACAGCTAATGAGTCTTGTCTACCCGGAAAAATTTGAAAAGAAAAGAGGAAGAGGTTGGTCAAGAAGGACCCGACAGAGAAACAAAGAAGGAATTGGGGAATGGCAAAAAGCTCAGTCAATGGAAAAGCCATTCTAGATATAAAAGCGTTCCAGAGCGAAAGAAGAAGAAGAAGGGAGGTGGGAGAAGGGCTCTGAAAATTGGAACCATGTCGCAGATAGCACAGTCTACATGTTTTACTGTGTCGACAATCTAGATGGAGGTGACTGTCGATCTGACCCTTATAACAGTTCCAAATATAATAAGAATTGTATAGAAATATTAAATTATAAATTATTGATTCAACTGAGTCACATGGTGAATGAATCTCTTTGGCAAGTCCAAGCCAATCATATGTCATAGAAATAGCACCAAAAGGGATGATCGTTTGAAAACATCATATGTTAATCTGTTATCAGACAACAAACCTGCCTTATCATATATGCTAGTGCATGTACACTGTATAGAGGAACTGTGTCTAGAGAATTGAGCAGTTTAAAAAATTATACAAATTAAGTTATTATTGTAATTAAAGGAATTATATTTTACTGCTTGCCACTGACGTCATGCCTACGTCACAATCATTCTACCAATGGCAAATTTTCATGCATATTAATTACACAGAGATTCTCAGAGAAAAGGTTCTAGCCAAAGGCTTAGAAGAAGGCAAGTCACTTATCTTTTAAAATCCTCACCGTTAAGACCTTGTTGAAAGTTATCAAAGACCTATTAGTGAAATTTTGTGCGATTTTTGTATATTTTATCTGTGAGCCAATATTTTAGGCTAATTTCTCTATTATTTGAAAATTTATTTCATCAATTGATAATTTTAGAAATTCAAATTTAATTATTCCCTAATTTAGTTTGGTGAAGGAGATATTCAATTAAAATTCCACACGTGCTGAAACCGAAGCCTGGACCAGCCACCGATCAAACAAATTTGATCTAAAGGAACCACGACCGCCAAGAGGATTCACGTGAGTTTTATATTTTGGGGCCCCAATCTTCGCTTCGAAAGAAATAACAGTGCAGAAAATATAAAATTTTTCTTCGTTAAAGCAATATCCACGCCGACAAGCGCTTATAATTATTAAGATCTTAGAGTTTATATGATATAGAATTTATAAGAACTTGTAGTTGATTAACTATCCTCCACTGCCAGAACCACGAACCGATTAATTTTAAAAATCTTTTATAATTTGTTTTCACTATTTTTTCAAAAAACTGTTAAATTTATCAATTATAAAATTCTGTTGAATCATGCATGGTGTCATGCGAGTACAAGAAAATTTCTAATTATTTTTGTTAATGATAAACTATTCTCTATCTGTAATTCAAGCTTTACATCTGCACTGTCGAACTATATATTTTATCATATTATATTTCAATTTTGTTAATTAGTCTTCTGAGTTCGATTATTTCTTAAGCCTGTCAATCATTGTGTCTGACACGTTCTATATTATCAAGAACCGATCAAGTACGATCATTGAAATAATTAGATCAACCTGGATATTGGAACAGATCTAAGTGGATGTAGTGTGTGGGGTCAGATCGAGATTATCTATTCTCTGTCCTTACCTGCTCATATATCAGCTTTTATCTGTTACCAACTTCAACTTAGGAGCGAATTCGTCGACTGTATAGCAGATGCAGCTGAAGATCATATAATTTCCTACAATAGAGCATAAAACCCGACAAGACTCTGTTCTCGAAATATATTCCGAACGATATCTGGTCCTAGTACCCTATCTTAATCCTTCAGAACTTATTAGAGACGCAGTCCCGTAAATTATCTACATCGGGATTTTTGCTCGAACTGTATGATTTTGTATGCTGTTCCATCACAGGTAATAGCTTTAAGATATCCGTATTCAGTGTTTAGCAACCGCTGCACTACTTGTAAAATTTTTTATCATTATACAATCTGTCATAAGAAAAATCAAGGGTGAGTGAGCGTTTGTGCCTCCCGCGATTCAGACGATTGTATTGAATCTTGTAGTGACTCAATCAGTCTGGTATTCATTCAGCGTCCACGCACGCATCTTCAAAATTTCTAACCTCAATACTGGTGACTCAGTGCAAGATTCATTATACGTGTGTCGTCCTATCCTTGGAGGCGATAGTAACTCCCCCAGGAAGAGCACCACAATACATATCCACAAAGACATATTCAAACAGAAATAAATGGCTTTATTGGTATAATTGACTTCAATGCTTATGATTTCATCCAATGAGAGCTTATTTCATAATAAATATAGGGGGACTGAGCTTCGCTCTGGAGTGTAAAAGCATAGGAAATTTCTAATGAAAGATTGAATTTATAGTTTATATTTATTTATTAATTTTTTCAGTCGTACAATATTTTTACAGTTACATGAGGAGGCACAACAGGCTTATGCCCAAAACTGTCCCTTTTCAAATTTATACTATAGTCCAAATCAAAATCTAGGTTACAAATTCCAAATCAAAGCTACTATCACTCATCAAAATAACAATATATTTATTCACACTCCACAAAACAAACACATCATCAATTATTACAAATAGATATACTATGAATTTGATTTAGAATGATTACTGTGCTTGCTTCAATATTTGTCAATATACTATGTACTATTCTACACTAACAGCATCTATTTACCATTTTGAACTCTCTGAAGTAAACATGTTTTCTAGAAGAAAGAGAAATCAAAAAAAAAAGTTTTCCTACAGATACCTTGAAAAGTGACCATTTCTGCACTGATTGCAGGCCGCAAAGAATCACTTTTCCGCCCTAGGGCGCAAAGTATTACTTTGCGTACTCCAGATTTGCAGCATGACAACGCAAAATAGTTAGTAGGTTATATGGAGCACCAGTGCAGGTAAATAAAAATAAGTTGGTAACAATGTCTGTGGTTAGATAAGAATCATCAATGGCTGTGTGGCCACATATTCATGATAAAATCCCAATCTAGAAATTCGAAACAATAATAATGTTCATCTAAATCATAATTAAATAATAGCTTCCCATCATTTAATGATAAATGAGGTTTCTTTTCTATTGACAGTAATAATTATTTCAACTCCAAGCAATGAGGAATGTAGCAAACACACATTATGAAATTCAAATTTTGAGGTTAAATTATTACCGTTCGAAATCCATATAAATAAAATTAATAAAATAACATTAGAATATACTACAATAAAATATTATCTGTTGTCTATGTCATTTTATAAATATTTTTTAGTTTACTTATAGTATTTTTTCGGTAATTTGGATGAAATGAAGCTAGGTACAATTCTTTCCACTAGGTTGCGCGCTTGTCGGTTCAGCCATTTGAAGCCATCCCAACCAGCTAACATTGTTGTTGACTGTGTATTTTGAATGCGAATTTGTTCTATCTGTATTCTCTTCTGATTTTTGTATGATTATAAAAATGAGAACTTTTACTGAGAATTTTCAACTTCAATAACAATTATTAATGTAATTTTGACAAACTTAATGTTCAAAATAAATTATAAAAACTAGAAATTAAAATTGTTCGAATTATCTGACATTATTTTTGTGAATAACAGGTTGCCTGGCTTGGTTGCAGTTGGTAAAGCATGAGTAAAAAATTATACAACTCTGGTTGTGGTTCTTAGAATACAAATTAGACAATACTCTTATAGGCTCGCCCAGGAGTTCACGCAATTCACTGTTATCATCAATGCTAAATATCACTGTCTAAACCAACTTATTCGGTGAAGAATAAAGTCGGATGGTAATTTTCTTAATACTTCAATACTGGTAACTCGATAAATAAATGTGAGATTGGTCATGCATGGAAGTGGGGAAATAAATAAAGGATACACCATAAAAAATTTGATACATATATTACACAGAAAAATATCAACGAATAAATAAATATAGAAATATATAGAGCGACAAGCAAAAAATAGTAAAAATAGGAACAAATATATCACAGATTAGCTCACTAGTTTATTAGCAAGAAACGTTACCATGTGCTTTTAAATTATTAATTGTATTCATTTATTTTATGCAGCTCAGATATTGACCTGCTGCTGCTTGTCGATTTAAAAATCTCACTATATATTTTCTTTCCAAAAATCATAAAAATAATCAATTGATAAATCATAAATCTCATATATCTCAATAAAAATTTCAGGGCTTAAGGTTTGGCCTCTGGTGGAATTGGATAAATTAATATAATACAAGGTGCGGCAGAAAGGATGAACGGTTTTCAAAAAAGTAATATGTCGTTACCTATGCATAAAAAAACATTTATTTACAGAATAATATTCACATTATTTTACAATTTTAGAAAATTAATGTTTGAAAACAATATCTGACAGGTGACGGCCGTTTTCAGCAATGCACTTTACAAGCCGCTCTCGGAAGTTGGATTGTACTCTTTCTAACATTGCCCTGCCAATTTGTTCGACTTCCTCACGAATTGCTCCCTTTAGTTCTTGAAGTGTACGTGGTTTATGCTGGTAAACACGTGACTTCAGGAAACCCCACAAGAAGTAGTCGCACATGGACAGGTCTGGAGAACGAGGAGGCCAATCAATGTTACCAAACCGAGAAATGATGCGACCACGAAAAACAGCCCGAATTGCTTCCATTGAATTTCTTGCTGTGTGAGCTGTCGCCCCGTCTGCTGAAACCATACTTGCCGAATAGGAATACGTTTCCTTCTTAATTCAGGAAGGAAGAATTCAGTGAACGTCTGTCTATAACGTTCTGAGGTAACAGTTACAGTGGTCCCGTTGTCGTCTTCAAAAAAGTATGGACCAATAACAAATATACTGCTCACAGCACACCAAACTGTCATCTTGGGACTGTGTAATGGTCTCTCATGCATTAATTTTGGATTTTCATCTGACCAATAACGATAGTTCTGCTGATTAACGGTACCATTCAAATGAAAATGTGCTTCACCTGTCGTAAACAAAATAATGTTTACATTTTGGTCAAATATGGCCTTCATTTCTCGAGCAAAATTCAGCCGCTTTACATAATTGCCAGGATTCAATTGTTGAACCATGGCCATTTTGTAGGGATGGAATCCTAGATCTTCATGTAAAATACGCCTTACTGACCGATCACTGATGTTCAGTTCAGAAGAATGTCTCCTAGCAGATCGATTAGGACTACGGAGTATGGCTTGCCGAACTCTTTCCACATTTTGTGGAGTGCGTACAGTGCGATGAGCCCCTGGTGGTCGTTTATTCATTACTGTTCCTACTGAACGAAATGATTTTACCCAACGTAAAATGGTGTTACGAGTGGGTACATTTTCATTTCTCGCAAGATTGAAATGACGACGAAACTCGCGCTGAACTGTAATGATACTCTCATTATTACGCACAAAACTGTCGTAAGTAAACACACGATGTTGCACATTCCACGAATCCATGATACCGATTAAACAATGACTAGAAAAAATGGTATGATCTACCGAACACATGTTCACTTCAACTGGCCCAATCCGACTACCCAAATCAGAATACTATCTGTTCTAAAAACATCCACCCTTCCTGCCGCACCCAGTATATCCAGTGAACAAGAGCTACATTTATATCTTTACAATTTGCTAATAAAATTAATGATTGAGTGAGCATTCATACATAATAATATTAATTTCAAATATTTGTTTAATCTGTGTATCCTCAGACATATGCATCTGATATGATTCATTTTACTAGTAATATATGTTTCTTGTACCTTTTAAGACTTGCACAAGTTTTATAATAATTTTCAATATTTATAACCTTTCGATGAGCTAGCTTTTTATATTTTGTTTCACTCAAAGCACTGAGGGCGCCCTAAATTTATATATTTCGATAATTTATCACTCACGTGCTGAATTTCACAAGATGTTGGTGGCGATCTGAATTTCCTATCGTCCTGGATTTTCTGGTGGCCGAAGTCATCTTCTCCAAGGAAATAAATAAATATTTGAATGACTTACACTTTACTACAGCATCACTAAGTCTTATACAAATTTTAATTAATGAATTCAAACTTTAAATTCCTCAAACGTTCAATTTAACAAAAAGGGACTTGTGCTCTATAAAATTTAGTGGCGTTCCATGGCAGCGTCTGGCAGGCAAGTGGGCTCGGTCCTACCCCTATTTTCTACAATCATACTTCGGACTTACAAATTTGCATATATTTAAATATTCAGTTACTACGCCGTTAAAAAGATCAAATAGTCTGTGCCAAACTGCTAAGTTATTACCTATATCTTGGGTATAATATTTTATAAAAATACTCGGACCATATCTGATACATAAACTGAGTAGTGATAACTTATAAATTCTTATCATTTATATGAATATCTATAGATAATTTTGAATTGGCTCACTATTGCCGCCCATTAACTACTACAATTTGATTGGTTCATGCAAAATTCACAAATGTATCCATGCGCCTACTGAATATACATACGTCCTTAATATTTTTATTTATTTTTTGGTGTTTTGTACATGCTCATTAGGAATAATAAATATTTTGAATTTTATAAGTTGTTTTTCCCTCTACAACAAGTTGCCATGTGCTTACCAAATCCTCTAGTTGAATACTATTTGTTTACAACAAAATTTTGCCAAGGTGTCTGGCTAGATTTCAAATTATATGGCTTGATCAATTATTAGGTTGCCGACCAGTAGGTATCATAGCCTAACCTCAAATTTCCAATACTCTATATGATATAATAAATAGCAAATAAAAATTCTTTTCTATTCAGCTGTTCTAATTTTAGCCATGAAATAAATAAATTTATATTATCATAAATACTAATACTGAATTTATGAAATATTGAAATATATTCAATTATATATTTTGAATTTTAATTATCATTCATTATTTTAAATTATATATTTTTTATTTAAAAATTGATTGGTTGATGAATTATTTAGAAATATAAAATTATTCACATTTGCAAATCAATTGGTTTATTTCAATTATATATTGAAACAAATTATTGATTGAAATAAATTCCCAATTGAATTACTAATCATTATAATTAAATTATTATTATTTTAAATATATAATTTTTTTATTAATAACAAAATTACACAGAAAAACATTTTATGGATTTCCACTCATAGAATTCTACTCATAATTAATCACTTTTCATATTCAATAGTAGCTGTAGGAGAAATTTAATGTGAAATATGTGCGCAAAGTTTGTTTGCTGCACTCAAGAAACCTTTATTCCACACTCGCCTACGGCTCGTGCGTAAACGTTTCTTTCGGTGCAGCAAACTGTCACTTTGCGCACTAGTTGCACAAAAAATAACTATTTTCTTGCTGGATTATTTTTCTCGTGAGATCAGCTGAGGAATAACCCACACATGCACTCGCTCACTCACTTCCATTACGGTATCAACAGATGACAAAATTTCCAGCTGTTTTTCCAAGGACGTTCATCCTCCTAATGTCCGTCAGCAAGTTATCCCGGGGTCGAGACCTAGTGCAATCGAATTTTTATATCATAAACCTACTATGTTCCAAATTTCGTGAAAATCGTTGGAGCCCTTTTTGAGATCCGTTGAACATAAATATATACCCATATAACCACATAACCAGATAACCACATAACCATATAAATATATACATAAATTGCTTGCTCAATATAATAAGATAGGATAACAGCTGGCATAAAAAGCAAAAATGTCAAACATAGAAATGTCAAACATGAAATTGAAACAGTAGCGATCATCAGATCATCAACATTAGGCTATTATCTTCATCTGATCTAAAGTAACCAAATTATAGTAAGATTCACAGCATTGTTTGAATGGGGAACATTGATGCTATAAATAATGAGGAATACTGACAGTTTCAAGTGAATATCAACTAACTGTTATGCATGTAATGCATGCTCTCCAATATTTTCATCGAAAGCTTCCTTCTATTTTCTTTGGTAAAACAATCAATGTTTGGGAATAATTGATTCATTGGAAAAGCGCCTTACTTCTTTGGAAAATATTTTTAAATTAGGAAAAGCAGCAACAGCTAATTGACCGCTTTAATAAATAGCCCCTTTCTTTCGCCAAGTTAAATTTTGGCCGAATTTCCTCATTCTTTGCAAACAGATTCCACAACGGACACTTCTGAAGTTTTAAAAATACTATCATAATATCATACTGTCAAAATAATATAATACTGAATTATTAAAATTTCATCGAAATTGTTCAAGCAGTTTTCGTGATCGGTCGGATATAATATAAACAAAATATTAGTCTTGATAGAATAGGATCAATTGATAAAAGCAACTCCCGTCATGAAAGTTTGTTTTATGAAAAAAAAATTATCTATACTCCCGGGAATAGCTCTGATTGAAGCAGCAGTGGCCAATCAATTTGTTCTCGATAATAATGCATTTCAATTAGTTCTTCAAGCTGGTGCCAACCTAATAAAGTCAACTCAACTTAATGCCAACCTGACAAAAAATTATTAGTCAGTTGACAGTTAACAACTGTTTCGAAGAGGTACTCTCTCTAGATTATAGTTCTATAGTAACATATGATAAGGAAATTTCAATTAAAATTAAACCACTTAAAAACCACCCTTAGAGTTGAAATATCGCCGAATGATTTCTTAGTGAGCACCTAGGACTTGTAAGGAAGCTATATTTCAAGTTTTGTTGCAATCCATCCAGTTGTTTTCCAGAAATCGTGATCAGTGAGTGAGTTAGTGAGATAGTAAGTATAGATTGGATTTACATTTTTATGGATATACGTATAGAAAAACTCTAGCAAGCTGGAATTTACATATTGACCTCATAGTACTGTTCATACCCTCAAATGTGAAACTTCATTTCATGTGATAATATCAAAAAAGTAATTCTCATTCAATTTTATTAATGTAAAAGTGAGAAATTAGCTTTATGTATCGAAACATGTCATGTTTCCGAAAATCAAACCAATGGATATGAGATAGAAAGGTAACAACATAAAGGATACATTCAGAGAACTATTGAGTAGCTCTGAAATGTGTATACAACTCATTATTTGATATTTATAATGCAATGAATCTATTCATATGGAATTGTAATTATTGGATGAAGTCAATACAACATTTAGGATAGAAAAAACAATCATTCGACCGCTTAAAACTTAATATATTTCTCAATTTGTCTAATAAATAATCCAAATATTCAGGTTTGCCGAAGTTTGTATTAATGTAAATAAATTCATCTTCATCATTGATATAATATTCAAGATGAACGACTCACTTTGATTTGTCAGAATTGGTTGAATGAGAAGCATTGATGTTATGTGTAAGGAATGATGAAAGTTTGAAGATAATAAAAACCATATAGATCACCATCTTCAGTTATCGTTCTATTGACATGACATACGAATAGGCTACATGTTAGTTTATCACAGGATGAAATTCTGGTCAATACTTTGTACGATCAAATACTGTACATGAACTCTATCATTAATACCATCCATGTCTGGAAGTCCAGTGATAAAAGTTGCTTGACTTTTTTATGCAAATTTTCGCCAACTTTTCGAATATCATTCCACCCGGCAGACTCCGCAATGCGTGTTGTTTTTCAGCTCAGTTTATGGTTCGTTAGCCGAAATTTGCTCCAACTTTTGTCCAGGCTTTTATTTATTAGGGAACCTTTGTGGCTCAGAAGTTACTGTGCTTTATGACACTTGATTTATGGAAAATTAGGAGGCATTGTTGAAAGTAAAAGTCATGAGTGGGTGGGGTCATTAACTAATTTAGGCGATTCCTCAATGTGGTTTTCCATATTCAAAACGCAATTAAGTAATAATACGGTAGGAACCTCTTTTATAATGGAGAAATAATGAGTGTACGAGTTTGATTGTTGAGGAGACATTTTAGGTCTAGTCTGAGCTTCTTATGTGTGATCAGTTAACTGATGAGTTATATGAGCTATCTATTGGTTACAAAATTGAGTCAGCCCTTTGAATTAGGTAACTTCCGAGTCTGAAATTGAATGCTCAAGGAGCTGTTTATTCTATTAATATGAGAGTTTTTTTGGAGAATAATGGAGATGTACTTCACAAAATTGTCCTTGATCATAGTGCGGCCTTGAACTTTATTCGATGACCGTAATGTAATGTTATGTAATTCAATTAAAAACTTCAAAACAAAGTTCAAAGGTCAAAGTATGGAGATGAAATTTCAATAAGAAATGGAAATTGATTATAAAAAAGCCAGCTTTCTTCTTATTCCGCTCTCCTGGAAAATAAAAATACACAGGCAGCAATTTTTTCTATCCATCTAGTCTCTGTGAGGGTCTTCCTATTAATTGCTAATGTGTTGGGTAGAAAAAGAATACCATTGGCTCTTATGGCAGTCTTTAGACATTGGCAGACTGCAAAAAAGTGTACTTCAATTGGAATAATAGTATTAATTTCTGTCTAGAAATGAATGTATATTCCATCAATTCATTAAAAGCAGGTCTTCAATCGTAATTTGTTTGTATTAAATGTGGTCAATAATTTTACTATCGATCCATTTCATCAAAATTCATAATAGCTGTGCAATGAGGAATGAAACTGAGACAGTATTAGCTTTTGATGACAATTAGCGTTGATGCTGCAACTGTTGTACTGTGTAAGAATATAGACTTGCGTCGAAAAATCGAATAAACTGTAAATAGATCCATTCCCCTAATAAGCTACATGAAGCAGAATCTAATAACATTAAATTTCTAGTGAGTGGAACTTGCGTGGCATAAATTAATGTGAAGCTTCACTACGACTTTAGCTTTCTTTATTACATCATTTCTGTACTTCAAATAGAATAAGGCCAATGAAATATAATGTTAATGAATAAAAAGTTGGTAAATTAATTTTATTCAGTATCGTATGATCCGTATTGAGCAGCTAAATTTGTTGAAGATGTACGCTAAATTCTTCTAATAAATAAGTTAGTGACGTTTTACTTCCAATGCGACTGATCATGAATGACACAATCTGTGAAAATTCAAAATTAATTCAAGAGTCATGAGCCATATTCAGAATGAGTTAAAATGTTTTAATATTTTTTACATTAATGTACTAATATCACGGAATCATGAAGTACACGCTAATATCATGATGTTTGAAATAACTTAACAGTCCATTTCTCCCCAAATTCATAACTTACTTCTGATGAAGCATCATAGAAGTAATTTTAAATGGATTTCCGTCATACATCTGCATAATTGAGTTTGATAAGACATGCAGATCCTTGATATATTGGAAAAATCAAAACTTGAGTATAATTGAGGCTACGGTATAATATTATTCTTAGAACACTCGAAATTCTACAAGATCAATTTTTTATAGAGATCTGTTTCATTGTGAAACACATCTCTTAATTTTCACTTGAGACTTGCTAAGAGAGTTTCAAATCTAATTGACCGAGCGAAGTGAGGTCTAAGATTCAAGTCGACGGTTTGCCATTTCTCTTCATGTTTTAATGTCTCACTATGAAGAGATAGCAGACCTCGTGTGTCTCCAGTGTCATTGTCCTGTCACCAGCTGACTCAGATCTTTGAATAGTAGACTTGAGATGCGCGGGAACACTAGCGTCGGGTGATCAATTTTCATAGCGGCAAGGAAAGTTGTGTGAGTGTGCCACACCAGATTTTTAAATTGCTCGTCGACGTATATACAGAGTTTTTGGAAATTTTGCATTTCAAGGATAATATGAAAGGAAGAAGGAGCCTCCTTCATAAGCCAATATTGAATAAATAATCATACTATAGAATTATTCATCATAAATCAGCAGTTTAGTGACTATAATACTACCCAAAGACCTTAAAGATGCATAGACCCACATGCAGCGCTAGTGACGCACTTGGAATTGAAATCGGCTATTGAGGGGGCAACCTATAAGCACGGAATAAGCATACCAGTGCTTCTTTCCTCTGTGCTATAAGATTATTACATACCAATGCCTTTGTAATCTATAATACCACAAATAATTATATAGATATAATATCTCGTGCTAAAATACCCCAATGGCGGCCTTCAATTTCAAGAGCTATTATTGGGAAGGCATAGGCATTGTGGGTCTATATCCCCTCTGATGAAACTTGTGAACTGAACAGAGTTTAATTTCATTTTTCATTTAATTTCATTTTTTTTTCATCCCACTGACCACCTATGAAAGGGGTATAAGGATTTGTCAATTATAATCTAAGTCGTCAATCTTAGCATTCTATAATGTAAAAAGAATTCCTCGCTGGAATAATGACAAACCTGCAACAACTCCTCCCTCACCTTAATTCTGAACTTTTCACCTGTAAGAGCTTTTATGCGTGTTGGCAATGAATTATAAAGCCGAATTCCTGCACTCTTTACCCCCTCTCATACATACCAGTTCGATGAATGTCGTCTCTGAGGTTTTGTCTATATCTGGTATTGTATGAGTGGAACAACTCTCCTGTATTGAATCTATCTTTATTCCTATCAATAAAACAAAGAGCCTCTAAAATAGATACACCTGATAGTGGGAGAATCTTTAACTCTTTGAAATAATCTCTACAACTTGCTCTAATAGATTCACCCATCATCACTCTAACTGTCCACTTTTGAATCCTAAATATATGTATTGCATGAGTTGAATTGCCCTAAAATATAACACCGTATGAAAGAAGAGAATGGAACACAGCCAAATAAACACTTCTAAGCGTTCCTGCATCCAGCAATTTCTTCACGGTTCTAAGAACAAATACTGCTGAGTTTAGTTTGCTTTTTAGCTGGTCTAAATGAGGTCGCCAGGAGAGTTCAGAGTCCAGCACTACTCCAAGTACCTTTGCCTCATTTGCTGAACCTATGTTTCCATCTCTCGTATCCAATACTGCTTCCCGAGCCGTCCTGAATAGAATCTGCATAGTCTTATTGTAATTTAGTACCAACATATTTGAGGCCAGCCATTCTTCTAGTTTCTGAAGAGCTCTTCTACTTTCAGATTCCATATCATGCTGACTGTTACTTTTCAATAAAATACTTACATCATCAGCGTATAAAACACAGTGTGCTGGCTCAAGGTGTGGTGGCAAGTCGTTAATATATAGAAGGAAAAGCAAAGGACCAAGGACTGATCCCTGAGGGACCCCACTCCTCGCCTGTAACCATTCCGACTGATACACGAAAGAGTGAGACTGTATTTCCACCCGCTGATGTCTCTCATCAAAGTATGATACGAACCACTTGAGAACCTTGCCTTCAAAACCATATAATTTCATCTTTTTCAATAAAATTTCAATTTTTACAAGATCGAAAGCTTTGGAAAGATCGGCAATCATGCCACATACCCTGGATCCTCCATCCACAGAATTCAGCACTTCATTTATAAAAGAAAAAAGCGCATCACCTGTGGAAGTGCCGGGCCTGAATCCAAACTGTTTAGGGGACAGCAGTTTTAACTTATTCAAGTACTTTCTTAATCTGTGGAGCACTACGTATTCGAATATCTTTAGAAATACAGGTGGATTGGCGATCGGTCTGTGATTTTCAGGAAGCTTGTGGTTACCTTTCTTATAAATGGGGACTACCTTAGAATATTTCAACTTTAACGGTACACAACCGGCTTTCATTGATTCATTAAAGATATAAGTCAGAGGTTCAGTTATATGTTCGGCTGTTTGCCTTACTAGATAGTTTGAAATATTGTAGTGATCATAGGATTTTTTATTTTTTAATGATTTAATTATCTTTCTGGGTTCTGTTCTACTTATTGGATCAAATTCTTTCAAGTGGAAAGTGCGCGACTGTCGATGAACACTGCTAAAGAACTTTAAAAATTCATCTAAAAATATTCTTTAAATATTCACCCGTTCAAAAACATCGAAATCTTGAAAATGTATCTTTCCATCAACGTTAGTAGGCAGTTGACTATAATACTACCCGTTCAAAAACATCGAACATCTTGAAAATGTATCTTTCCATCAACGTTGTAGACAGTTGCAGCCAGACCTGATAACAGCGCTCACACTCACATTCCGGGACGACACGTCACGGTACGATAGGACAGAAAGCTCTATGTTTATTTGGGATTTTTTGTAGACATTTTAAATTGATAAATTATTTATTTATTTTTGAGAAAACATAACAGGTTAATGTAACTTACTGAGCGCGAGGTCTACTGTTCACAGAACTACTAGTCTACATATTTACTCTCTTTCCTCGTGAAACTCCAAGAGTACTCCAAATCCCAAGTATACATCCGGAAAAATCATGGATAAATCAATGCTGAAATATTCACTACTATCGAAACCCACAATGAAATAATGGTCTATCACACAATCATTCGTATCCTGTCCATTATAATGATCATTATGGATAGGATATATTAATTATAATCTACTAGCAGGTAACCCGTGCTTCGCAAGGGTCTATTTTAAAATGGATTTTTAGATGTATGGATGATCATTGTTATTTAACTAGAAGATAGAATAAGTTGAATAGTTTCCCTTTCAGAGGGAATTTTGACAACTCACAAAACTCATTTTTCATTTGAAGATATAACGAATAGGTGCATATGACCTAATTTTTTTCCCTCAGCTTGCCAAAATACCCCTCATTCCAATATTAAAATTTTCGACTGACTGTACAGTGAGTCCGTCATTCTATCAGAGGTTGGAATAATTTTGAAATTTTAATTAAAAAAAAATTGAAGAGAATAATTTCTTTATGTAAATATCAACACCATTATTCAAAGACATATTAACTGCATGCGTTTTCATATTGCCGATACAGCATCGATGAAACTGTAGACGTTTATTAAGCACTTTGTCTCAAAAACTGTTCTAGCTCAAAAATTAATAATCCATGCCACGTGTAGGCCTAAAGGTGCGTACAGATATACGCGCCGCGAACATGAGCAATTCACTTCTAATCAGCTGATAATATCTGTTTCTTTACAGAAACGGTGAGATACAGATATAAAAAGCTTGGCATCAGCTGATTAAAAGAGAATTGCTCATGTTCGCGGCGCGTAATTCTGTACTTACCTTAAACATTGCATCAGGAAAACGAAGTTTCAAAACTATGTTTTTTCTAAACAGAAGTTTTTGAGATAATTTCTTCGATGCAGTTGTTTCACATTCACCATATTATTATACAGAGTTTTTGAAAATGAAAATATTTATTAATTATCAAAACAATACTATTATTATATTTATAATAAAAATATTATCATTATTATTGAAGATATTTATCAATTATCAAAACAATATTATTGAGGTTAAGTGGTATCAGGTGGGAAGCAATAATAGAAACAGATGTTCCTTTTTTAATTTCGACCTTATGATCTGGTGATTTTCTTATGAAATCTTATGTACCATTGATGAAATTTCAACATTAATTCAGGAAAATCTAGAAGGAAAATAATAGAAATTTGGGTTTCCAGGTGCACGAAATTGATATTTTTAGAATCTATGTGCACAATTTGGAGATCTAAATCATTCCTTTTTTTCCAGTATGCAATCCACAAGTTGACATGTTTTGATGCGAAAAAACAAACACACGAATAAACGAACACACGAACACACGAGCAAACACAACCCTACTCTCTCTTATTATATAGATGAACTAGCAAGTAACCCGTGCTTCGCAAGGGTCTATTTTAAAACGACGTAATGAAATATAGAAGAATTGAAAATAGGCCTATATGAATCCTCGGTTGATTAATGATTTATAAGCAGCATTTTAAGTTAATCAGTTCAGTAGTTCAGACGTGATGATGTGTCAAGTTTTCATTTTCATTTTTCATTTGAAGATATAACGAAAAGGTGCATATGACCTTATTTTTTTGCTCAGCTTGCGAAAATACCTCTAATTCCAATATTAAAATTTTCGACTGACTGTACAGTGAGTCAATCATTCTATGAGGGCTCGAAGAATTTTGAAATTTTAGTTGAATAAAAATGGAAGAGAATAATTTCTTTATGTAAATTTCAACACCTTTATTCAAAGACATATTAACTGCATGCGTTTTCATATTGCCGATACAGCATTGATGAAACTGTAGACGTTTATTTAGCACTTTATCTCAAAAATCTGTTCAAGCTGAAAAATCAATAATGCATGCCACGTGTAGGCCTGAACATTGCATCAGAAAATCGGTGTTTCAAAACTATGGGCCAGTTGCACGTCTGTTAAACATGGACATTAACGCCGATTGACAAATTAGCGTTAGTTTCAGGGATTAATTTCTGTTCCACAAAGATCGGTTAGTTTTTAATTAGGATAAAGTTTTCCGGTTAACTAACAAAGATTTTAACGGTTTCACAATCCGGCAACACTGTAATTTATCCGACAGTGATGTTATTAAAATTATTATTCTAAACAGTTGGCAAAAAAGTGAGGTTATGTTATTGAAGCGGTCACTATCAAATCAAATCAAATCAAATTGGTTTTTATTATACATGATTTCAGGGTACAAATATTCAAATCATACAACAACATTACATTTTCTGCAACCAAACAATCACAAATAAAACTCACAGTTGAACTTATATAATTAATCATTATAACTAAATGTAACTGCTGTATATCGTAGCTACAGAAAATAGATTATATTTTAAAGAACTTCATGAAAACTTTCCACAAAGGCAAAGCCTGTGTGTGGAAGAGGGTCTTGGCGATGATTGGCTAACGTCGGACTGTCCACATACTTGCATCCATCACATTCCTGGGTAAACCAGGTATTAATATCAGAAAACATTTGAAGTTTCAAGGATTTTAAGTATAAAAAATGTAAACATTTAGAGTTAAACTTGTACCATCATTACACGACATTTTCTTTATTTATACAATGAATGGATTATCACTTCTATATTTGACCTCCCAATCTCCTTTAACCAGTCATTAACATTTTTTTAATAAATATATTTGGATTTACCTTCGGTATTACGTAGATTTTCAGGCAGATTTCTATACAGAGTGAGTGCTATATAATAAGTATTTGTAGTGGAATGAGTTTTGACTAGCCTTGGAACTTGGATTCCTATTGCTTCTGACGAACAAGTTCGATAGCTGTGCTCAATTTTCTTAAATATATCTTTATGATTTTTGTACAATATATTTCTTACATAAATTTGCCTTATAATTGAAACATTGAATCATTCAAAAGTTTCATCAGTAGGAGTGCGTATACGTTTTCTTAATGCTGTTTTAATAATAGATTTCTGTGTAAATTCCAAGGGTTGTAGTAATGTTTTATAGGCACCCCCATTAGCTGAAATTCTCACTTTGATAAGTGACTGGACATAAGAAACATGAATATTTCGTAGCTACATATTGTCTGTCGCCAGTGTCGCGCTATCTGCAAACGAACCAGATCGAAAACTAACCTCAAAAATCAGAATCTAATTTTGAATGCTAATATCAGCTAAATACTCTTTTCTATTCTATTAATGAATAATAATAATAATAATATCGAGTGACCTGGCTGGCTCAGGTCTGGTGTCAGAGTTTTCAGGTCGCAGCTGATCAATTTCAGGGCCTCTGACATGACCTAACGACTGCTTTTTAGGCAGCCGGGACCGACGGCTTAACGTGTCCATCCGAAACACGGGAGTGGCCCGAGATAAATATCTTGCCCGGCCCGGGATTTGAACCCAGGCCTCTGAATCATAAAGCCAGCATCTGATCCACTCGACTACGGCCACTCCTGACTATTAATGAATGAAATTCATTCATATATTTAACTCATACTTTGAATTCTGTAGTTTTTTTTACCAAAAACTAATTTTGGAAGACAGGTACCGTATCAGTAGGTACCTGATCGGCTTCAGTTGGATTTAATTCCCCATGAATGGCCTGTTAAATTTTTTTTACGTCGATTAGTTTAATCGGCCTTATCGCTTGAAATTTCTTTTTTGTGCAACCAAAATGCATCAGTTAGCGTTAATCTCAATCAAAGTATAGCATTTTATCATGATTAAACGTTAACCGAGTAGGAAAAGGTTTTTCTAAAGAGATGTTTTTGAGATAAAATTTGATGCAGCTGTTTCACATTCACCATATAGTCCAGGCGCTGGCTTACATTGAGCATACATGAGAGAGGCAGAGAATTTGACTTCGGATTATTGTTAGGGGGTCTTTAGTGTATATGAAACTCGATGTCGTCACGTCCCAGGGTGGTCGACAGCTTGGGGGGGAGGGGGGTGAGTTGTAAAAAACGCGCGTTTATAAAATCGCCTGTCCTTCAGTTACTATTCATAGTACAGCTTTCAATTTTTTCTCAATATTATGTACACATAACTGGCTTTCAATGTGGTCCCATACATTTTTGCGATAAACCGCATAGTTTTTCCGTAAAAAAATAAAATATCTCGAAAAATGTATTTTTTTATTATGGACTTTTTGTTATTTCTCGAATATTCAAGTAATTAGCCGACTTAGAGGAAAAGGCTCCCAATAAACGTTGTAGGCCGTTTCTTGCTGAATCCAATGATATATATAGTTTGAGGGTTACGATTATAGATGCGGCGGTGGGAGGGGGATAAGTAGCACTGTTACGCTGTGGCGCGGTCCTCCCAAATGATTAATGCGCGTAATGGCCTGTCTATCGCATCGCTCCTACTAGTCTATGCATTCAAATTATGTATTTCAGGAACGCTATCTTATGTATTTTCGGTCGCTGAACACAATTTTTCAACTCTCAAGCCTTGATAATTGATAATTCTCATCATAATATACTAATTATGGTCAAAATTAGAAACTTCATCTCATTCTGCAAGGAAACTAAGAAATGACTGTTTGAAATGAACGAAACTTGGGTTTCAAGAAATAAATTAGGATAGAAGAAAGATAATATTCATATATGTTTATGTTCTATTGTTTTTATCTCAAATCAATTTATTGTGATGCGCTGCAGGCTAAATTATATTATTAATTGCACACTGGCCACGCTTACTTGATATAGTAGTCAGTTAATTTCCAAGAAATATTTGTGGAATTTCTTAGTTCTTCATGGTGGAAATGGAATTCATCATTCATTCATTATCATAATGATTAAGTTTATTATGAAAATGTTAATCTTTCGTGAATCTTCAGTTTGTCGTGAACTTTTGAGAAATTATATCCAATATAATAATAGATATGTGTCAAATCAAAATGAAATGAAAATTTAAATATTCATCCATATTATTTCTAACAGTATTATTATAATGATATTTCACTAACTTTTGATTGATTCATCCATTATGGTATTCCCGTTTTGTAGACTGTTTATGGTAGACTTTTTTGAAATGGTAACAAGTTATTCAGTATCAATATTTGGGATTCGAATAGTTTTGGGCCATGCCTGATATTCATTCCCAAACATATTTATATGATTTGTAATTTTATCCACAAATGAATGAATTTATGTATTCCTGCACGTAGCTAACGTATGGATTATTCCTTTATAGATTCTTGCATGTCACATTAATAAATCTCTGCCACAGATTTAGAAATCAAGTCTCGATGGTTTGGAGAGCATATTATTGGAGTGATTCTTTTACTCTGCTGCATCTAATATGTTCACTACCTTTTTTTGATTTTAGACCATAGACATGAAAAGCTATGTCCACCTGTATCACTCCATCTTTATTGAGAATTTTCATAACTCTTCTCATCACAAAGTTACCATAATCTTGCAGCGTATTGAAGTTTTGAAAAGTGAAGTAGGAGTTGAATTCAGGAGAGCCATGTCATCATTATGCGAATTTGTCAACGATATTTAGGGATTTAGTCAAATCCACAACTAGTTTCACTTACAATTTTATGGGCCAAGTGAGATTGAGAATTTTTTTTTCAAATATCCATCAGATGTTGACGGAGATTGCGGTTATTGTAGAAATGCATGCTGCACTAAAACTTCAATGCTGAATTATCTTTAAACAGCTACCTAGTAAAAATACAGAGATCAGATCTTTTGGTTCTAGAATTAACTAAGACTAGGATTTTTGTTTGATTGCATCGTGGAGAATGAAAGAACTCTGTTTCTTTTTATAGGTGAGAATACACTTTTACAATTTGCCACAACTATGTTCAGATAAAAATCGTTGGAGACCGAATAACTATTTCTTTCTATACGTTCAAAAGAGAATCACACACTTCTTCACTTGCTTCCAGACTATTGATAACATTATGCAGATTCTGTTGTCCATCAGAGTCTTGAAGAAAAATGTTATGTTCTCTTGAGAAAATTATGCTTCTGGAAATTATTCTCACCTCTCATTATTCTTGTTTTACTTCATTTGATGACTTTCTTCACAATCTCCAGTGATTTCCATAATAATGTCAACATACTTGAACAGAATATCTTTGATGGAAGATTTATTTATATAGTAGCAGCCATTTTAGGGAAGCCTTTGAAGAACTAGCTATTCCAATCACTCGGTTTTGGATGATCGAATGAGGGTTTGCTCCAAAGCATGATCGGTTGTCACATTTATTAAATTTTCAAGGTTTCATTTGACAGAGAGTCAAAGTATTGACTGTATAGATCTAATGTTTCCTTATTGGAAATTATTTTCTACTTCTATGGGTATTTTTTCATATTTCTAGTTATAACACAGACTTTATGACCTAATTTTTTTCCCTCAGCTTGCCAAAATACCCCTCATTCCAATATTAAAATTTTCGACTGACTGTACAGTGAGTCCGTCATTCTATCAGAGGTTGGAATAATTTTGAAATTTTAATTAAATAAAAATGGAAGAGAATAATTTCTTTATGTAAATATCAACACCTTTATTCAAAGACATATTAACTGCATGCGTTTTCATATTGCCGATACAGCATTGATGAAACTGTAGACGTTTATTTAGCACTTTGTCTCAAAAATCTGTTCAAGCTGAAAAATCAATAATGCATGCCACGTGTAGGCCTAAACATTGCATCAGAAAAACGGAGTTTCAAAACTATGGGCCAGTTGCACGTCTGTTAAACATGGACATTAACGCCGATTGACAAATTAGCGTTAGTTTCAGGGATTAATTTCTGTTCCACAAAGATCGGTTAGTTTTTAATTCTGATAAAGTTTTCCGGTTAACTAACAAAGATTTTAACGGTTTCACAATCCGGCAACACTGTAATTTATCCGACAGTGATGTTATTAAAATTATTATTCTAAACAGTTGGCAAAAAAGTGAGGTTATGTTATTGAAGCGGTCACTATCAAATCAAATCAAATCAAATTGGTTTTTATTATACATGATTTCAGGGTACAAATATTCAAATCATACAACAACGTTACATCTTCTGCAACCAAACAATCATAAATAAAGCTTACAGTTGAACTTATATAATTATTAATTATAACTAAATCTAACTGCTATATATCGTAGCTACAGAAAATACAACATTATATTTTTAAAGAACTTCATGATAACTTCCCACAAAGGCAAAGCCTGTGTGTGGAAGAGGGTCTTGGCGATGATTGGCTAACGTCGGACTGTCCCCATACTTGCATCCATCACATTCCTGGGTAAACCAGGTATTAATATCAGAAAACATTTGAAGTTTCAAGGATTTTTTAAGTATAAAAGATGTAAACATCTAGAGTTAAACTTGGACCATCATTACACGACATTTTCTTTATTTATACAATGAATGGATTATCACTTCTATATTTGACCTCCCAATCTCCATCAACCAGTCATTAACATTTTTTAATAAATATATTTGGATTTACCCTCGGTATTACGTAGATTTTCAGGCAGATTTCTATACAGAGTGTGTGCTATATAAGTATTTGTAGTGGAATGAGTTTTGACTAGCCTTGGAACTTGGATTCCTATTGCTTCTGACGAACAAGTTCGATAGCTGTGCTCAATTTTCTTAAACATATCTTTATGATTTTTGTACAATATATTTCTTACATAAATTTGCCTTATAATTGAAACATTGAATTATTCAAAAGTTTCATCAGTAGGAGTGCGTATACTTTTTCTTAATGATGTTTTAATAATAGATTTCTGTGTAAATTCCAAGGGTTGTAGTAATGTTTTATAGGCACCCCCATTAGCTGAAATTCTCACTTTGATAAGTGACTGGACATTAGAAACATGAATATATCGTAGCTACATATTGTCTGTCGCCAGTGTCGCGCTATCTGCAGACGAACCAGATCGAAAACTAACCTCAAAAATCAGAATCTAATTTTGAATGCTAATATCAGCTAAATACTCTTTTCTATTCTATTAATGGATGAAATTCATTCATATATTTAACTCATACTTTCAATTCTGTAGTTTTTTTACCAAAAACTAATTTTGGAAGGCAGGTACCGTATCAGTAGGTACCTGATCGGCTTTAGTTGGATTTAATTCCCCATGAATGGCATGTTAAATTTTTTTTACGTCGATTAGTTTAATCGGCGTTATCGCTTGAAATTTCTTTTTCGTGCAACCAAAATGCATCAGTTAGAATTAATCTCAATTAAAGTATAGCATTAAAATTAAATTAATGATTAAACGTTAACCAACTAGGAAAAGGTTTTTCTAAACAGATGTTTTTGAGATAAATTTGATGCAGCTGTTTCACATTCACCATATTATTATACAGAGTTTGTGAAAATGAAAAAATATTTATTAATTATCAAAACAATACTATTATTATATTTATAATACAAATATTATTAAAAATATTTATGAATTATCAAAACAATATTATCGAGGTTAAGTGTTAGAGTTAGAAAGCAATAATAGAAACAGATGTTCTTTTTCTAATTTTGACCATATGATTTGGTGATTTTTTATGAAATCGTATGTACCATTAATGAAGTTTGAACATTAATTCTGAAAAATCTAGAAGGAAAATTGATATTTGGGCTTCCAGGTGTACGAGGATTGATATCATTTTTTAGAATCTATGTTCAAAATTTGGAGATCTAAATCATTCCCGTTTTTCCGGTATGCAATCCACAAGTTGACATGTTTTGATGCGAACAAACGAACAAACGAACACACGTACAAACGAACAAACACAACCCTCTTCTCTCTTATTATATAGATAATCTGATCATATACTATCCTTTTCAATATATTTTAAAACATAGTGGATAATAAATTAAGAACTATGACGATATTGAGATTATAATATATACATGATATCCAATTTCAATGTATAACAATGAACCAATCTCAATTATATTCCTATCATGCATCAGTAAACTTCGAAAATATCATTCGAATTCGTCCTCTGCATGGGTTTATCATGAAAATTTGAAACTTCCTACTACATCATACCAGGGGTGTTTGTTCTGAAACCCCAAAGTCCAGACTCTTTGATTTCCCAACGGCTTCTGTACCAAGTGAAACCCCAAACTGTTTCTTAGAACCAGGGGGCTTTAGAATGATGATGCAGTGAGAATGAAACATCAAGAATGATAGGTCAGTTAGAATGATTCAGTTTCTTGGGGTAAGTCGGACAGCTGATGAAATCTATGATGAGATTCAGTTTAAACTGTCAGCTTTCCTTCATTGCATCCCATTAAACTATTCAACCAGGTCTTGAATTTTGTCGGGGACCTCACCAGAGAATTAATATTTGAAATTGTTACGAAAATGGATGCCACAAGTTGAGACAGACAATAAATTGCCTTCATATTGTCTTGCTGGAACAAGGAACAAGAGAGAGTTAGATATGAACGGGATAGACAAATACAGCCCAGATAGACAAAGTAATTTTAGTGATTGGTAAGTTGGAGTTGCAGAGACCCATTAGAGAGTTTGGTACCAGTGGAATCTAGAGTATTGATGATTATTGCTGGAATATTGTTTTATTTGTGTGATATTATAGATAATATTGTCCACCCCACAGATCTAGATTCTATCATTGCGTTTATGGAGTGCAGTGCTGCCTGAGTTTTCAGAAGTCTGAAAGCTTGAGGGATAATCAATTATTGTGCGAGAGAAAGAGTGAAAACGAGAGCGTAGGTGATTTTGATAAAATCGAAAGGAATACGAAAACCTCTTGTTCTCCTAAGAAACAACATAGGCCATGAAGCCCCGTGCTGCAAACTTGGATGGTAAGTTAGATCTAGTCCAGTCAATATAGACATTAAAAAGGGGGTGTGCTTGCAATTTATATCGTAGTTCTGATTTTCTAATAAATTATTTGGGTACATAAGAGAAGTCCAGAACCAATTATTTCTCCATGCAAAATTTCCTTGTGCTAGATACAGGGTGGCCCAGAAAACTCGTATTTTTGGTTGATTTTCCAGTTTTCAGCTATTTCTGCCAAATCTCGTAATCGGACAGAAAAATTTGGTCTCTCCTTTCTTTCAGATTATAAAATTCTGAATAAAATGAGATCATTCGGAACTCTCTATCTCCAATGAGTACTGAGTTTTGATTTTTCAAAAATAAGTGAAATTTGAAGAAAAAATCAATTTTGATGAATTATAGTTTTTGATCAACAATATCTTTTGATTGTTATAATTAATAATTATGATGTATAATTCAAAATCCCTCTGGGCATATTTTTGTTCTCTACAATCTGAGAGCGCTCTATCTATACTTATAAAATTCTTATCTCACTGACTCACTGATCACTGATCACTGATCACTGATCACGATTTCTGGAAAACTACAGGATGGATTGCAACAAAACTTGGAATATAGCTTCCTCATACGTCCTAGGTGCTCACTAAGAAATCTTTTGGCGATATTTCAACTCCAAGGGTGGTTTTTAAGGGTGTGAAGTTCTTCTTCTCCCAATATATTAATTATAATTGAAATGTCCATATCATATGTTACTATAGAACTATAATCTAGAGAGAGTACCTCTTCAACACAGTTGTTGACTACTGGCAACTAAATTAATAATTTTGTCAGGTTGGCATTAAGTTGAGATGACTTCATTAGGTTGGCACCAAGTTGAAGAACTAATTTAAAATGCATCTATCGAGAACAAATTGATTGGGCACTGCTGCTTCAATCGGAGCTATACCTTGGAGTACAGATAATTTTTTTTTCATAAAACAAACTTTCATGACGGGAGTTGCTTTTATCAATTGATCCTATTCTATCAAGACTAATATTTTGTTTATATTATATCCGACCGATCACGAAAACTGCTTAAACAGTTTCAATAAAATTTTAATAATTCAGAATGTCATATGGAGGGTATTTTTGAAACTTCAGAAGTGTCCGTTGAGGAATCTATTTGCAAAGAATGAGGAAACTCGGCCAAAATATAACTTGGGCGAAAGAAAGGGGTTATTTATTGGAACGGCCAAATAGCTGTTGCTGCTTTTCCTAATGTGAAAATATTTTCCATAAAAGTAAGGCGCTTTTCCCATGAATCAATTATTCCCAAACATTGACTGTTTGTTCTAAAAATATCAGAGAATATGCATAATAGTTCGTTGACTGTCAGTATTCCTCATTAAAAGCATTAATGCTTCCCATTCAAACAATGCTAACACATTGATGTGAATCTTACTATAATTTGGTTACTTTAGATCAGATGGAGATAATAATGTTGATGACCGCTACTGTTTCAATTTCAATCATGTTTGACATTTTTACTTTCCTTGCCCTATTGGAATTGCCCTAAGGAAAGTATTGCTTTCCGAAAAAAATTAAGGTACCCCAATTTCTATATTTCTATACGTTTCAAGGTCCCCTGAGTCCAAAAAAGTTGTTTTTGGGTATTGGTCTGTATGTGTGTGTGTGTGTGTGTGTGTGTGTGTGTGTGTGTGTGTGTGTGTGTGTGTGTGTGTGTGTGTGTGTGTGTGTGTGTGTGTGTGTGTGTGTGTGTGTGTGTGTGTGTGTGTGTGTGTGTGTGTGTGTGTGTGTGTGTGTGTGTGTGTGTGTGTGTGTGTGGTGTGTGTGTGTGTGGTGTGTGTGTGTGTGTGTGTGTGTGTGGTGTGTGTGTGTGTGTGTGTGTGTGTGTGTGTGTGTGTGTGTGTATGAGTGTATGTGCGTCTGTGTACACGATATCTCATCTCCCAATTAACGGAATGACTTGAAATTTGGAACTTAAGGTCGTTACACTATAAGGATCTGACACGAACAATTTCGATCAAATGCAATTCAAGATGGCGGCTAAAATGGCGAAAATGTTGTCAAAAACAGGGTTTTTCGCGATTTTCTCGAAAACGGCTCCAACGATTTTGATCAAATTCATACCTAGAAAAGTCATTGATAAGCTCTATCAACTGCTACAAGTCCCATATCTGTGAAAATTTCAGGAGCACTAAATTTGCACCATCTATGCAAAGTTTGATTTTAGATTCTCATATTATCAGGCTTCAGATACAATTTAAACAGAAAAATTCAATTGGAAAAGATTGAGCATGAAAATCTCTACAATTAATGTTCAGTAACATTTTCACCTAAAATGGAAAATAAGCTCGAAATTAGAGAAAATAAGATTATTCAATTGCAAACTGTTGGCAACTGTTGATTCTATTAAATCATTCACCATGAAGAGATAGCAGACTTCGTGTGTCTCCAGCGTTATTGTCCTGTCACCAGCTGGCTCAGATCTTAGAAAAGTGGATTTGAGATGCGCGGGAACACTAGCGTCAGTTGATCAATTTTCATAATGGCAAGGAAAGTTGTGTGAGTGCACCACACCAGATTTTTGCTTTTGATGCCAGCTGTTATTAGTATGTGAAATAAGCTCTCATTGAATGAAATCATAATCATTGAAGTCAATTAATTATACTAAGAAAGCAATTTGTTTGAAAATGTGTGTTTGTGGATATGTATGTATGTCGGATGGATCTTGAAACGGCTCTAACGATTTTTATTGAATCAGGAATATAATGGGTTTGCGACAAAAAAACATTATTTTGGAACAGGTCTCTACTCTGGGAAAATTCGCTGAAGTTCCTTGAGAGAGGATTATTGGTCCCTCAAGTAGCAGCTGATCAGAAAAAAGTTTCCATAATCTGTTGAGAACGTGATAGAGTGTGTGCAAATGAAAAAGATTACAATAGCTGTAGTTGAGACAACAAATTTGGCGACCTAATTAATTTAAAACATTACAGTATTCATGGAACATCTGGAAGAATAGATTCAGAAAGTGACCGGATTATAGCAAAAGAAATTTAAAATCGATCTCTCCAAACATATGTTATTTGTATAATATATTTATATAAACAATGTTTATTGTGAGGTGATAGAAATGCGACTAATTTCTTCAGCTTCTGTGGGTATTGGTTTCTCTGTTGCTCTATGTTTTCAAGTAAGTATTCATGGAACATCTGGAAGAATAGATTCAGAAAGTGACCGGATTATAGCAAAAGAAATTTAAAATCGATCTCTCCAAGCATATGTTAGTTGAATGTGATGTTTATTGTGAGGTGATAGAAATGCGACTAATTTCTTCAGCTTCTGTGGGTATTGGTTTCTCTGTTGCTCTATGTTTGTACGCAGCCATGGCCTTGAGAGAGCCAGTTGCATTGTCTGCTAATTCATATTCCATTCTAAATACCACAAGAACCAATGAGAGAAGCCTTCTATTGAAAAAAAACCCTGCTCTGATTAATTCTCATGAAATTCAATCCTGATTGAAATTGAATAGGATTTTGTGCTACTGGTCCTGATATTTTCATGTTTCAATATCAACTAAAAAATAAAAAAATAAATAAAAAAAAAACATAATATTCCATCAGCTGCTCCTATTTCCTATCATGATGTCATTACATGACACAAGACAAACCTATTGATATTGATAGATCACAATACTAAAGTCGTCAATCCTATAATATTAAGAGAGCAATTTCTGTGGTGATATGGTTATGTATGTCCAACGGATCTCGAAAACAGCTCTAACGATTTTCATGAAATTTGGAACATAGTAGGTTTATGATCTAACAATTCGATTACACTAGGTCTCATTCCAAGGGAAAACTCGCTGAAGGACATGAAAAGGATAATAATTATTATTCATTCTTGGAAAAACAGATTATAATATCGTCGTCTGTCGATAGCAGAAGATGCGATTGCCTGTGTAGGAGAGAGATAGAATTATGCCCAGCTGTTGAATCTAGAAATTTTAATCGACTTGATCAAAATAATCTGATTTGTTGACATGACATGATATATCATCCTGAATTAGAGTATATCATAATGTTCAAAGACAATAATTATTTTACAGTTTTAGGTGATTAGTGAGTGTTTTTTGTTATTCAATTTGGTCTGTAAACAATCTAAATCAGAACTTTTTTGTTTTCAAATGTTTGGATTAAAATTGGATCTGAATTCAAGTGTATGGAACATAACCTACTTTTTGGACTATTTATAGTATATAAATAAAAATTCGGGAAAGAAACAGTTTTGGGCTGTGCCTGTTAGTCCTTCCCCAATCATTTTAAATAATTGTGCTCTGTTTATTAATAAATAAGCAACAAGCGAAGCTCGGTGCCCTATATTCTAAATAGAAATTAAATTGAGTCATATGTTAGTTCACATCCAAATTTTCATCCCTGAGCTTTTGGTTTCAAGCTAAGATCAAAGAACGAAATCATATAATGGTAGTCAATAATCAAAGTGATTGAATAAACTCTATTCAGATTTATGCAAATTCATCCCACTTTAATATTCATGATATTAAAGTTTAGGACATGAGGAATCAGCCACATAAATGTTATACTGACTATTATGAATAGACTCATTTGTATGAATGGACTTCCATTAAAGAAAGAATCAGTTGCTTTCACATTTTTGAATAAGTGAAACGAAAATTAAGCGTCATGCTATGCAAAAAATTTTAGAATAAGCAAGAGATCCATGGATACCAGAGTCATAAAATCCCGAATCAACTTAATTTGGAATTTAATCTTCAATTGCATCAAGCAAAAGCAAAAATAACATGATCACTGCTAATTTGATAACTGTCAATGGGAAATATTTATTGCCAATGAAGAAATTGGTTCTGGACTTCTCTTGTACCCAAATAATATATTTAAAAAATCGGAACTGCAATATAATTGCATGCATCAATGTTGTCTATATAGTGACTGGACTAATGTAACTATTTTTGATTTGAAATTAATGTCCAATGCTTGTATTATCGACTTCAAACTGTCAGCATTCCTTATTAGAAGCGTAAATGCTACCTATTCAACAAATACTGGCATCCATAAGTGAATCTTCTTGCTTGTGAATGACTCATGAATCCAACTCCAATCAGCAACAAGAAATGACAAACTTGCAATTATTGTCTTTCTTTGAAATTGTCTGATTGCTTTTCCGTCAACCAGCAGAATTGATAACTGATTGCAATGCAGGTTCCGACCACGTTATTTGTTCGTCCAGCAATAAGCAGTGTTGCATTCTGCAAATGTGAATAATAATGCATGCGTTGCATACGCATTCCCATGTAAGATTGCATTCTATACTCTACATTCTAGTATGATACTTTCTATAATCTCAGCACATTCCTAGCAATAATGATTATCATTATTAATGTGTTGCATCGAAAGTGATCCATCGGTCTGTCATAATTATTGAACAATGAGAGAGAACAATGAAATGAAATGAAAAAATTCTTTATTAGGCGGAGTTAGGACTTTTAAGTCCTTTCTACCACTCAACCTCAACATAACAAATGCAATTGGATAGAAAAAATACATTGTAACTTAATATATAAATAAAAATACATCAAATAATATAGCTACAAAATAGAAACATAGTTGGAACAAAACAGTCAATCTGAATTTAGACTAAAAAATCAATTATATAATACAAGAAACAATAGTAAAAAAATGAATTATCAATATAAAATTCACACAACATTTACACAGCCCACCAGACCAGTTCCAAGCGCCAACCACACGCTACCCCCGCAGACCCGCCAACAAAATCCGCTTGACCTCCACCCCAAAGCGAGCACGCCCATCAATGGCCCGGACCGAAGCAGGAAGAGTATTCCACATCCTACAACCAGTGACAGTAAATGATCTCTCAAAAGTCGTTGTTCTATGAATGGGAAAAGCTAGCAGCAAGTTGCCATGCCTTGTTGCACGTTCACCGATTTCAGACAGGAATCTGAAGCTCTCAAACAGATAAGATGGAGATTTGGTTTTGATTATTGAGTGAAGCAGAGTCAATATGTGCAAAGTACGAAGATCATTCAATTTTAGAGGAGATAGCTGTACATAAAAAGGTGTAACATGATCAAATCGTCTAGCATTGAAAATAAATCGAATACAATAATTCTGTGTACGCTGCAGTCGGTTAGAGAGCTCAACAGTCATGTCGTTCATGACAGTGTCGCAGTAGCTGGAGTGAGGCAGCACAAGAGTCTTGACCAGCATGATTCTGATGTTGAGTGGAAGAAACAGGGCAAATCGTCTCAAGCTATGGATGCAAGCAAACACCCTCTTACAAACAATCTCAACCTGATTGAGCCATGAGAGTGTTTTATAGATAACAAGACCAAGGTTTTTAACACTCTCAGAATACTCCAACTCAATGCCATTCTCCCCCAACCTTGGAACATTCTGAGCTCTTAATCGGTTATGAGTCACAATGATACTCTGTGTCTTACCTTCATTCAATCTCAATGCATGATTATATGCCCAGCCACTAATAGCATCAATATCAGAATTCATCTGCTTGACACATGCATCAGACTCACCTGCCTAAAAATGTTTATAGATCTGAAGGTCATCAGCATACAGATGAAATTTGCAGTGTTTTATGCATTTTGCGATGTCATCGATGTAGAGAGAGAACAGAAGAGGCTCAAGAACAGAGCCTTGGGTGACTCCTCGGGTTACATTTCTCCATGTAGATACCTCATTATTGGCCCTGACACACTGTTGGCGATTCGACAAGTAAGACTCGATGCATTTTATACAACCCTCTCCAAAACCAAGATTTCCTTATATTTCAGAAGAAGGAGTGGATGATGAACACATTCGAACGCCTTTGAAAAATCGAAAAGTGTCAGAATAGTACCCTGACTACTATCCACAGCTGACCTGATATCCTCAGTAAGTTTGAGCAGAGCAGTGGTCGTACTGTGACGTGTGCGGAACCCAGACTGAAAGGTAGACAAAAGATGGAAACGTTCTAGAAAAACAGAAAACTGCTGATGAACAAGTTTCTCGAGACATTTAGACAGAGCTGGGAGAATACTGATAGGCCTTAGATCTGATAATGATTTAACTGAAGAGCATTTGGACAGAGGTGAGACTAAGGCTGATTCCCAAATTGAGGGGAAAAAGGACGATTCCAAAGATTTATTGAAAATTATCGTAAGAGAATCTTTGATGAATTTGATAGGTATGCAATAACTCCAACTACATTGCTTGTCATTCCCATGATTATCCTCATTACATCAGCTTCAGTCACAGGAGAAAAGGAGAGCTGCTGAGCAGGTGCTACATGAGGCGCCGCTCTTAGCCTGTTCAAGTGATCATGAGCACCGGACAGGTCAACAGGATTATCAGTAAAGCTATCATTGATATCATCTAAATTGGAAGGTATATTATTATGGTGAAGATGTGATTTTCCAATACCCAAGTTTTTACTTTCCTTGCCCTATTACCATATGTAAAGAAAGGTAAGGAAAGTATTGCTTTCCAAAAATATTAAGGTACCCCAATTTCAAGTTTTATATACGTTTCAAGGTCCCCTGAGTCCAAAAACATGAATTAAGGGTGTTGGTCTGTGTGTGTGTATGTGTGTATGTGTGTATTGTGTATGTGTGTATGTCTGTGATCACGATAACTCCATTTCTAATTAACAGATTGACTTGAAATTTTAAACTTAAGGTCCTTATAACATGAGGACCCGACAGTAAGAAATTCAATTCAAGATGGCGGAAAAACTGGCGGATAATTACTAAAAACCATGTTTTTCACGGTTTTCTCATAAAAGACTGTAACGATTCTCTTCATATTCATACCATAGATAAGTATAGATAAGCTATTCATAAGTTCTATCAACTGACTTGAGTCTCATTTCTGGGAAAATTGCTGGAGCTCCGTAATATCCTTGAGAAAAATGGCGGATAATTACTAAAAAACCATGTTTTTCACGATTTTCTCAAAAATGACTTGACCGATTTATTTCAATTCATACCCCCTATACTTATTCATCAGCTCTATCAACTGGCATGAGTCTTTTTCCTGGGAAACTAATGGGGTCCACCTCATCCTTGGGAAATGGACTTTGTAAACTCCTTCTCGTGCATGAGGTAGGTAGGTAGAGCAGTTTATAAAAAGAACACATAGTCGAGATATTTCATCTGTAGAACAGCTGTTTTGACGACTTTCAAAAAATCATCAAATTTCACAATTTACACAAAGAAAGAAGTACTCTGAAAACAATTATATATACACATATACAGTAGTCTGATCGTAGTTTCAAATATGTTGCCGCCAATCGTCATTAAGTTATTCCCCTAAATTATTCTCGTTTAAGAATGAGGCTTACAGTTCAATGAGCAAGGAAAGTTGTGTGAGTGTGTACCACACCAGATTTTCCAATTTCGACCATACCGTTCTAGTAGGCTGCTTGCCAGAAAGAGAGTGGTAATAGAACCTGACCTTGGAATTTCTAATCTCCTGCTGGGTTTTGTTTCGAAGCCGCTTATACTCCGCCCAATCCACCACAGATTTTGAGTGTTTGGCTCTACGGAAAACAGCGTCCCTCATCTTCTGTAACCTACGAATTTCCTGGCTGAACCAGGGTGCAGGCTTTTTATTTACTCTTTCCGAAACCATAGGAGCATGGCTGTCATACAAGAGAAGTAGAAAACTGTTCAACCTGTCGACCATCTCCTCGACATTATCCCTTCTGTGAGAATGATTTCATGCCAAGGAATAGAGGCAGCATCAAACATAAAAGCACTTATATCCAGGCAACTATAGTTTCTATATGTGATGAACTCCTGCTTTGGTTTCGGCGGGTGCAGTCTGTAGGCACAGAACACAAGATCATGTTTGGAGAGCCCAGGAGCCGGGAGTTGACCGTGTTTCGCAACTAGATTCACATCAGTGACAGCAACCAAATCTAACCAAGTTTCTGCAGTTGCTGTATGGAGTGTCGCCTGCATTGGTAATATTGTTATATTACAGCTATTAAACATTGAAATAAAATTTGTACTATTCACAGAAGCTAAATCGAGTAGATTTGTATTGAAGTCACCCATGACAATGACATGTCTATAGTGAGTCATCAAATTCAACATAGATACCTCAAATTCAGCAAGTGATCTAATATCAGGAGTTTATAACAAACACATACAAGCACATGCACACCACTCACAGAGACATCCAGAAACATGAATTCAGATACATTCGCTACTGAGTCATCAGACACATGTAAAACAGAAACAGGTAGATGAGTTCCCACATAAACCGCTACTCCACCACATCCCTTATGCAAACGGTCATTCCTGAACAGCGCGTAGCCATTCAATTCCACACTCTTATCACTTATGTGTGGCTTCAGCCAAGTTTCAGATACAAGAATCACATCAATCAACTGGGAATCAAAAATTGATCTGAAATCAAAAATTGATCTGAATTCATCAATTTGACACAAAAGCGACTGGGCATTTACGTGAGCTACCTTCAGCAAGCCAGAGCTGAAAGAGATCACAAGCCGCCTGAGATGATGGAGCGCGCCGGCCCGGGGATGCACTGTCAGGGACCACTGCGACACGTCGCGACGGGACCGCGCCAGCAGCGATCAGAAGGCAAACACAACAGGCATAGCGAGCTAAACATACACACAACACACACTCAAGCATACAGAACTATTGAAAATCATCGTGAAGTACAAAAAAAAGTAAATACTCCAGGGGGTAAGTCATATTTGACTCCTAAGTAGACTGAGAATAATTCATGATAATTAGTGGGTATCAAGAAAACTATGAGAGTAGAATAGGATAAGCCCATATTATATTTCCAATATCCTAATGATAAGATTCCAGATAATCGATTAAAAAATATATACATACATGGATAAATAAAAATATATGAAAGACCGACAAAATTACTATGAATTACTCAGACATAGCCTAACTATAAATGGGTCCTCGATTAATAATAGATATTAATAAATAGATTAATATTATCAAAATAATTCATTCTAGTAAGCCATAAATCCATATATACCTCAAAGAGAAATTGAAATACTATAATCTAGCCTATATTTATCCCACTTTGAAAGGAATTTGAGAAAATAATACTGATAATAAAATCCTTACAGACAACAATTAATTGATAAGAAGTTGGTGAGCATTTAATAAATATTCAGTAACAGAAAACAACTTTGCAATGACATAAGAGCGAACAATGAAACAGAGAGATATGAAATGTGGAAACTTCTTTCTCCATTATAAAACTAAAATAGGGTATTATTGAAATACGTGACTCACAAGTTTTTGACTGGTGTTTTCTACATTAACCCTTCAAGAATACCACATAGACTTAAATCTTTTACACCAAAAAAAGAGCAAATTTTTCTGAATAAGAACATGTAGAAAGTTAAAATCGACATTTTGTGACTTAACCCTTTTTCACTTATCAGTGCAGATATTTTGCAAGGAAATCTTCTTTGAAGCGGAGAAGTGTTTCAACACGCCTGATACTTACGTTTCAGCAGGATTAGAGTAAATATTTCAATCACATTTTCAAGAAGTATTTCCAATCTTATACACGAATGTTAGAGTCCAGTGATAAAAATTGTTAAAAATGAGTTTGCAAGAATAATCGCCTCTATTAAGAGCGTAGTTGGGACACTTGGTCCTCTCTACCACACACCCCTTTACATTCTTTATTAGAAAAAATTAATACTATATAAGGTCTAAGGAAAAGGTATTGATAGGGAATTTGAAGCTTAGTCATTTGGAAAAATGTGTGAATATAGACAAACACTAAAAAGCTGAACTAAACGGTTTCTTATGAAATACCGGGTTGGAAAAATATAACAGATCAGAATCCATTAATTCAATAGGATTTGCTCCCTACTGATTACTGAGCCAGATTTCCAAAATTGATTTGAACTTCACTCTCTCGCAGTGAAAAACAAAATCTTTCCAGAATAGCATTCATCATTTTTCACTACAGCATAATTCCTGGATAATTCCAGGTTCAATAATAAAGTATGGAAATACTCAGCGTGCACTTGATAACAAAATTTAATGAAAAGCTAACACTGATTATTATGGTAACCATTGATAAACGCGACAGCCATTTTGAATTCAGGTACGCTGCTCTACCAAAAACAATAGACTCGTGTTTTTCAACTTTCTCATTGAATAGCTCCGGATGAAGCCAGGTTGAAGCTTTTAGAAATGAAGTGTCATTCCCTAAATGAATAGATTGATTAATTTGGGTGTTAAATTGCACTTACCGCATTATGATTTATTGCTATCGCAGTTTTCATTCTCTTCATGGCTTTTCAGTGACCTATCACTACTTCATATTTTCTCTTTTTCAAATTCTTCTCCTTTTACTCTTCCAATTCTCCTTTATTATTGTTATTCCACTTTTTGAAAATCTCCTCGATTTCCACACATTCTGTTTTTCAAAAGAGAATTTTCCACATTTTCTTCTTTCCATTTTTCTCATAAGAGAAAAGAAGAAATTATTTTCCATCTTCCAATATTTTTCCTATCATCATTTTTATTATTTTAAATTCATCTTTGCTGAACACACTCTATGATCCCCTCCTTATATTTTCTCAAATTCTTTGTGAAAAAATATTAGAAAAGAATAATTTTGCATCATCTGTCTTCTACCATAATAACCTTGCACGTTACGGATTGCAAAGATTTCAAGTCTAATATCACCCTACAGCCATAACAATGTCATTAAAAACGTTGGAAAACTTTATTTCAGGAAAAGTTTCTGAAAGGAAAGACTTTTTCAATTAATTTGTATTGCTACGGGAATAAATAGTTAGGTGCTGTGCTGGAAGGAGAGTTATTAAAATAATGAATTAGTCTTGATCCGTAATATTAATAAATTGATTGTTTCTTGCTACAATAGACTCACATCTCTCATTATTATCTTGTGATTGGAGCTCACAACATTTTGTAGATTCGTTGACAATTTGTATCTCCAATCATCGTATTTTCTATCATCCACGCATCAACCTCATGTGAGCATCAACCTCAGCAAAAATTGTATACAGAATAAAATTGTACTGTATGCAGCAAATTGTAATATGTCTGAATAATAATGATTATTGATTGACAATCTTTAAAGTATGTAAAGTATTCCAAAAGGAGTGTAAGGTATGTATTGTTAAAGGGTCAATTAATGGAGAAGTGGAAAAAGAGAAAATATGTATATTCATCAATCTCCCAAATGTAGACTGTGGAAGGAATCAGAATCAGACTCTACATTATATTTTGTATATTATCCATTGATATCGTGATGTTACCATTATCTTGCATAATCTCTTCATAATTTGAGATAGGCAAACCAGACATACCGTCCACAATTTACAAATTCTCCCAAAACAACCAGAAACTGGAATTTGGAATTCCCTGGATTAATATACTGAAATGTTATAGTATGGATTGTGAGTAGATAAGTTAATTATATTCAAAAACGTGAAAATGAGTGAATGATAAGTAAGTAACTCTACTATCAATGATAGTTTAATATGACTATGACAAATTAATGTCTTCTTCACATCTAAAAGGACTCTTCACATCACTTCTTCACTCTGCAACAATTCCATTATTTTACACTAATCAAGCTATTTCTGTATTCTCCTGATCTTCCTAAATATTGATTTAGCAATCAGTGAATCATTCTGAGTGAGCTATTACTGTTTTTTTCCATTCAAAATATGACTTTGATATACTTGTGAATAATGAGCTCTCCCAATTATGCAGTAATCCATATGAATTGTACTATCTTTGTTCTACATATTCCACAATCCCTATATTACTTCTGTAACCTTTATTTTTCCATCTAAAATCAGGCTTACATATTTTTCAAAGGCAAGTGTTCTATGAGTTTCCTCTATGAATACACTCATGCTTATAATAAAAGCTGATTTGATTTTTTGATAATATTTATTTTACGATCCCTCTAGATATTTTATTTTTCCAATGTAAAATTATTATCTGTATAAAAAAATCAGTGAATAGTATCTCACAATGGAATCCTGTGAGGAATTTGTTATGAACTCTCCTATATTACTATATTAGATTCAATTTGCATCCATCATCTTTGTAATACATTCCACAATCATTTTGGAATCCAGTATGTTTTCAATTCATATGATAAACTCTGTTTATGCAAGTATCCTAGAACAAAATCATATTCTTCCATAAAATAAACTTTTTTATCCAAGAATCCTAGTGCGAAATTCTCAAAGGAATATTTTGGGGTAAAACAAAGCAAACATTGTTTTAGAGGCGATTTCGCCACCTGGTTTTTCATATCCGCCACGTCGGAAGTCTCATTTCCTGTCATTCAGCTTCCCACCACTAGACCTATCTTTAGCTCTGCAAATGTTGCTTTTCTCTGGTTACGCAATCATCCTCAAGACAAACATCATAAAGGTTTTCCGATTGCTGGAATAATCTAGGGAAAAATAAGGCTATGTTTTGTGATCGATGTTTCAACATTGTGATTAGGAAATTGGGTACTAAGACTAAGGCTAGTGTACGTAACAATGTCTGGATATGGGTCAAAGAAGGATATTTGTAAGAACTATTTTGATCACTGAATATTACTGTAGGAAAACATCATGAATGTTCTGTGATAGCTATAATAAACTTGGTGGAAGTAGGATACTAAGAAATTGGATAGTAGTTGGTACTGGAAGTAGGATAGGCTACAGTAACTATATTACCCAATAATATAATAACTGTAGGATAGGCCTACTAAGAATTGATATGGTTGGACTACATGGTTGGTACGATGTCACACAATGACTTTAGTACAATGAATATAAGTGAATCTCCTCAATAGTTAGCACTTTCACACCCCTGAAAGTTGATATGTTTTTATAGTAATGACGTCGTATTTGAATGTGACAAAGATGAGCACTACCTTATTATTAATTGAGTTTGAGTGAAGTAATTAATTGAGTATGAATTTCTTGGGTCATACAAATGAAGTTGTTTTTGAATGAGATTAAGCGTTTGGTTGGGATTGAAATGGGAATTGTACGAGTAGTATCAGGGAAAATTTGAAGTGGTGTTGAGTTGATTCTGTATTGTAAGATTTTATAATAATCTGCATCGAGTAAGAGAATATGATCTCATAATGACAATGAAGCGTGTGAAGTACACTCACAATAGCCAATAGGATGTCGAAAACCTGATAAATTCAATCATGTAGACTTCTAATCCAGTTCAGATTTCAAAATCCTAATAATCAGCACACATATGACTTGTTACACTCATCTCTGTCAATCAATGCATATCACTTGATACATTATCCTGATAATGACTCTATAAATTGTCTGATACACGACTCCTCGGCTACATGAATTACTCAGCCAGTGACGCTAATTTGATAAATTCGATTACACAATTGATTCACTCATTTCGCTTTTAACTGAATTATACGTCTCGGATCGAATTACATGCGCTATTTAGTCGGCTTGTGACTGAATCCCTTGTGATTTATGCATGCAAGTGTGCATGTGTGACAATATGAGATACATTTGTGTGATATAGCGTGATTGAACTTGATATCGTTTGCCATTTAGTTCCACATGTCTCATATATGTATCGTCAATGACAGATGACATTTCAATGTCACCGTGTTTGAATCTCAATCCGCTGACATTCAAGATCGCGCAGAGATAGACATGTGAATTAGTTGCAGTAGCTGTGTTCTGATACACTAAGAGGATTCTCTCAAAATAAATACATAGTCATGAATCTGAATCTAAATCTCTTGGTTCTGGGGAAAGGAACTGGCAGTAATTGTTACAATCTGACACAGTTATTATTCAAAAACAGTTCTAAAATTTCCCTACTCTGTACACATGAAGTTCCAAGAAGCAATGTGATATAAAAGTAGTTGTAGTTCAAGGTTCTAAATTTGAACTGATTCAGAAGACAGAATTATTTCATTGGTTATAATCAAACGTACTTTCAATTCTTCTGATGCAGCCATTATATTAATTGGTTATAGATAAGAGTGGTGAATTCAATCGATAGTTATTATTAAATCATTGTCAAACTCCCAATCAATTTAACAATGTAACATTCTGATTGGAACAGGAAATACGTTGAAAGGCATCTTAATTTGATATAGAGATAAATTTTTCTATGCTGATACGCTAAGCACCTTCATATCATCAAGCTCTTGTAGCATGTCAGATAATAAATATATTAGTTTTCTGGTTTGGAAATGAGTTAAATGATCCTAAAAACCCAATTATCGTTCAATGTTACTTATTTGAAAGTCATTCAACGTAGCTGCTCGTCTTAAAAGATTTGTTGCTTTCTCTGCTCCAAATTCACGTCCTATTCAATCCTATGCATATAACTCAATCCCTATTTAATTGGATCATACTACGTACTTAATATTGAGAATTGATTGTATGCATAGTATTTAAAAATAAGATAAATATCACTGTTGGAGCAGTAACCTATATGAGTGCTCATATAGGATGCTATATGTTCTGTATTCTACAGAATGGGTGAAAAGTCTGAGAACGGCTTGATATCTCATACACAAAGGTAATTTGACGGTGGATGTGATTAGGGATCCTACTAAAATTGAAAATACTACTTTACTGTGACTTTAAAAATCTGGTCCGTCATATTGGATCCGCCAAATTCAATGAAACTTTGTTTTTTAGATGGGATGGTGGTCATGCGATACATGACTTCGATACAGAATTTCAAGAAAAAATGAATGGCGAAAACCGCATATCGATATCTCAAACCGTTCCGAAGATATTCACATTATTAATCAATACTATTCAAAGCAGAAAGGGGAGATAAAAGGAGGAGAACGGATTAGTATCTCATGAAAAAATATGATTTCTTGGTGAGTGTGATTGGGGATCCTACTGAAATTGAAAATACTACTATACTGTGACTTTATATATCTGGTCCGCCATCTTGGATCTGCCATATTGAATGCAACTTTATTTTTTTTAACTAGGAAGGTGGTCATGCGATACATGATTCCAATACGGAATCACAAGACAAAATTAACGACGAAAACCACGCATCGATATCTCAAACCGTTTCGAAGATATGCACATTATTAATCAATACCACTTATCCATTTCGTTTCCAATTTGATGGAATTGATTTATAATGTGAATATTTCCCAAACGGTTCGAGATAAGGATGTGCGGTTTTCGCCATTCGTTATGCCTTGAAATTCCGTATCGAAATCATGTATCGCATGACCACCTTCCTATTTAAAAAAAATAAAGTTGCATTCAATATGCCGGATCTAAGATGGCGGTTCAGATTTTTAAAGTTATAGTAAAATAGTATTTTTAATTTGAATTGGATTCCCAATTACACCCACCGTCAGATTACCTTTTTCACATACTCTGTATAGTGCAAATTACAGATAGGTTGACTGTACACGCACCTAAACAGGTATAGTATGTATGTGTGGTCTTACTGGTTAAGCCTATACAGTGACATCGCTGTATGAGTCAATGAGAGCTAGATGTTATGGTGGACTATTGTACTTGCACCTGATTGATTGTCATTGTTTGATCTGATACCCACATCTCTCAGCTGACATTGAAATGGTTTCTCCCAATAGAATAATATTATTACTAGTAGTTCTGTGAACAGTAGACCTCCCGCAGTATTCTCATCCAAAAGTACCTGATTGAAACTATAGACCTTATGGAAATACAGCAATAGACTGGCTTCTCCACACATCTGTGTAATCACTTGTCAGCTGATTTGAGATGAATAATTCTATAGTCTGATTTTTACTTTCCTTGCCCTACTACCATAGGTAAGGAAAGTATTGCTTTCCAAAAAAAATTAAGGTACCCCAATTTCAAGTTTTCTATACGTTTCAAGTTCCCCTGAGTCCAAAAACATGATTTTTGGGTGTTGGTCTGTGTGTGTGTGTGTGTGTATGTGTGTATGTGTGTATGTGTGTATGTCTGTGAACACGATAACTCCATTCCTAATTAACCAATTGACTTGAAATTTTAAACTTAAGGTCCTTATACCATGAGGACCCGACAATAAGAAATTCAATAAAATTCAATTCAAGATGGCGGAAAAAATGGCGGATAATTACTAAAAAACCATGTTTTTCACGATTTTCTCAAAAACGGCTCTAACGATTTTCTTTAAATTTATACCATGGATAGCTATTTATGAGCCCTATCAACTGACATAAGTCTCATTTCTGGAAAATTGCAGGAGTTCCGTAATATTTTTGAGAAAAATGGCGGATAATTACTAAAAACCCATGTTTTTCACGGTTTTCTCGAAAACGGCTCTAACGATTTTCTTCAAATTTATACCATGGATATCTATTTATAAGCCCTATCAACTGACATGAGTCTCATTTCTGGGAAAATTGCAGGAGTTCCGTAATATTTTTGAGAAAAATGGCGGATAATCACTAAAAAACCATGTTTTTCACGGTTTTCTCGAAAACGGCTGTAACGATTTTCTTCAAATTTATTAAATGGATAGCTTTTATCAGCTCTATCAACTGGCATGATTCTCCTCTCTGGGAAACTAATGGGGGGTCCACCCCATCCTTGAGAAATGGACTTAGTAACCTCCTTCTCGTGCATGAGGTAGGTAGGTAGCGCAGTCATATAAATAACACATAGTCGAGATATTTCATCTGTAGAACAGCTGTTTTGACGACTTTAAAAAAATTACGACCAAAAAAATAATCGAATTTCACAATTTACACTAAGGAAAAAGTACTCTGAAAACAATAATTATATATACACATATACAGAAGTTTGATCGTAGTTTCAAATATGAGCAAGGAAAGTTGTGTGAGTGCGCCACACCAGATTTTTACTTTCCTTGTCCTATTACCATAGGTAAGGAAAGTATTGCTTTCCAAAAAAAATTAAGGTGTGTGTGTTGTGTGTGTGTGTTGTGTGTGTGTGTGTGTGTGTGTGTGTGGTGTGGTGTGTGTGTGTGTGTGTGTGTGTGTTGTGTGTGTGTGTGTGTGTGTGTGTGTGTGTGTGTGTGTGTGTGTGTGTGTGTGTGTGTGTGTGTGTGTGTGTGTGTTGTGTGTGTGAGAGAGTGTCTGTGTACACGATATCTGATCTCCCAATTAACGGAATGACTTAAAATTTCAGGAGCTCCGCCCCATCTAGGTAAAGTTTGATTTTTGATCGCCAATTATCAGGCTTCAGATTCAATTTAAACAAAAAATTCCAAATGGAAAAGATTGAGCATGAAAATCTCTACAGTAATTGTTCAGTAACATTTTCACCTAAAATTGAAAATAAGCTCGAAATTCGAGAAAATGTTATTATTAAATTGCAAACTGTTGGCAACTGTTGATTCTATTAAATCATTCACTATGAAGAGATAGCAGACCTCGTGTGTATCCAGCGTTATAGTCCTGTCACCAGCTGGCATAGATCTTTGAATAGTAGACTTGAGATGCGCGGGAACACTAGCGTCAGGTGATCAATTTTCATAACGGCAAGGAAAGTTGTGTGAGTGCGCCACACCAGATTTTTACTCTAATATTGGCTTATGAAGGAGGCTCTTTTTTCCTTTTATATTATCCTTCAAATGCACAATTTCCGAAAACCTTGTATATACGTCGACGCGCGATTAAAAAAGGAACATACCTGTCAAATTTCATGAAAATCTATTACTGCGTTTCGCCGTAAGTGCGCAACATATAAACATTTAAACATTCCAACATTTAAACATTCAAACATTTCCACCAACTTTGGTCAAGGCATTATTTTGTACATGGTTGAAGTCTATCAGCTGATTAAATCAAAGATAATTCGTTCCACCAACATCAGTTACGTTTGAACAGGGTCAATCCGATGGTCAAGTTTGACTGCCGCCGAACGGGCGATCAAATTATTTGAACACGGTCAAAAGACTGGTTCGATAAATTTCCTTGTTTCTTTGTGGGTTATGTTTTTGAGGCACTGAAAAATTTCAAAGTTTTTAGTGCGATTGATTCAGTTGTAGTAAGTTATTTATTAGGTTCGTTCTCGGAATCTTTTAATTAGTAAATTATTATAGTATAGAAAACAAAGGAGGATTTTGTAAAGGATTTACTTTACTCTTAAATTACACAGTAGGCCTATATTATTCAATCCTTAGATCAACCTTGCTGCTTCAATGTATCTCATAAGAATTGGAATGTTCTTTTGTTCGTGAAAAAAATTGTCAAAAATGATGATTTGTAAATTCTTTGTACGAAAATATTCAATTCAAATTTGAAATATTATTATAAATTAATGTAGATGTGTGACTATAAAAAACGTCTGTGCCAGGGGCGTATATATTTCGGGGCCTGCCCCGAAATAATGAATATAAATCAGTACAGTAATTACAGAAAAAAGTACAGTAATCTGAATTCTTGACGGCCTGACGGTAAAGTAAAAAGAGCATTCAGCTCAAATTACTCTCTGAATATGAGCAGCGAAACTGATATTGAGTATCATGGAGTGTTACTATATTTACTATATTACAGAACTTAATTTGGATTTTCGTTTAATAATAATTATTAATTTATCAGCATTTGAAAAATTGCAATATCTCAGTAATTTCTATCCGTAAAAATCAGATGTAGCCAATAGCAAGCCAGCAAACATGTTGGCCAACTTCAGAAAAGTACAGCTACAAGAGTTGACCATGTTCAAATTTGACCGACGGAGTTTTGATCAATCCCGAGGTTGGTGGAACAGTTGTATGTTTGAACAAGTGATCAAATTTTGACCATGGTCTAATTGACCATGGCTAGGCTATATTTGATCGAGGATGGTGAAACCGGGCATTTAACATTAAGAGAAATGCCAAACTGTCGACTGGAATCTTAGACCTCACTTCGCTCGGTCAATTAAGATAGGAGTTACCCGTCTCGTGAGAATTTTCCTTATTCCACATAATTACATTACAATAAAAGAAATCAATGAATGCCTTGATGTTCATCTTCAATATGTATGTTGACCAGTTGGAGAACACCTTCAGTTTTAGGTTCACGGTTGGTAAATTTTTATTATCAAGGAATCCTTAAGAGTCAAGTACGAATTTCAGAATGTAACATTAAAGTTCTAAATTTGAATTGACATGAGAAGCCAAACTTTAATGCTATCTTGCTCAGGTGACGTTGAAATAGGCATCAATCAATAGGATTAGAGCGGTAAGCCGAATGCTTATAATCTGTACAAAATTACTCTAGACTTGGAAGATAATACATCCTAGACTATAGACTATAGAGAGACAATACATCAACCGAATGCTTGTTTCTTACATTAATCCTGCTCTATGAGGCATTATTCTTGATAATGATGGAATTGTATTATTGTCATAAACTGTTTATAGTTAGGATGTCTATGAACTTATTTTTAGAGTATATTCTGAGTAAATGACAAAATAACAATAAAAATCAATGTTGTGAAAGGTTAAAGTGAAAAAGTGCAAAGAGGATAAAGAATATAATAATATTTTTGTCTATCTCTGTGGTATCTGGCTGTCATCCAGGATTGACTCTTTCTCTAAGTTCATCATGGGCAGTCTACCCATTCGCCAAGAACTCCAAAACAATATTTCATTCTGTATTTAGACAAGCTAACAGTGTCCACACGTCTCTGAGAAACATGTGGCATTATTCTTGATAATGATGGAATTGTATTATTGTCATAAACTGTTTACAGTTAGGATGTCTATGCACTTATTTTTAGAGTATATTCTGAGTAAATGACAAAATAGCAATAAAAATCAATGTTGTGAAAGGTTAAAGTGAAAAAGAGTGCAAAGAGGATGAAGAATATAATAACATTTTTGTCTATCTCTGTGGTATCTGGCTGTCATCCAGGATTAACTCTTTCTTTAAGTTCATCATGGGCCAAGTACTCCAAAACAATATTTCATTCTGTATTTAGACAAGCTAACAGTGTCCACACGTCTCTGAGAAACATGTGCTTGCTAATGATAGAACGATTTAGAGCAGCTTTAAACTTCAGCTTTCTGTTCTAATGTAACAATCACAGTTGTCTCATGTCACAATCCTCTCTTTCTGTCTCTGTCTGTATCCACCTGTATATTTTCTCACACTCATTCATTCTCTCTTTACTCATTCTCTCTTTTCTTCAATAGTATGTCCTATCTCTTTCACTCTCCATATTATGATGTTAATGTTGTCTGGTACCCTCACACTCTCTCTCACAATATGTTTAGGCTCTTTTTTTCATCGCTTCATCCTTTTATTCTAGCTCTTCCTCCTATAGTTCTTCCTCTCTCTTCCTTTCCCTCTCCTGGCTTTCTCTCACTCTCTCTCGCTCACTCTCTCTCAAACTCTCTCTCATTCTCTCTCTCTTATCTGTGTGACAATGGCTGCAGCTCATTACGGCGCCCTCTCTAGCATAAAATATGCATTAAACGTTGACACTCGGGCCCTCTGAATTCACCCCCTCCCACCCTCAACCCGAAACCCAACGACATACCACTCTACTCTGGATTGAAGCAAAAAAGAATTCCCCTGGACTATGACTTAATACTTCCTGGCTCATCTGTGTTCCTAGCTGCAGTTTAGTCTGATTTTAAATTAAATATTGACAAAGTCTTGCTTTTTTACTCTAGAGCCACAATAGTTATGAGAAATAGATAGTTAAAATATATAGTTATGAAAAAAAATCAACTAAGTATACACGTTACTTTGTTACAAGTTAAAAATGATAGATGACTCACTTTGTTAAAAGAATACAAACTACAAAGTACTTGCTTTTGTATTGAACTTTCACTGTAAATAATATTAATAATAATAATAATGTTTTAGCCTTCGAATTAACGTTTCTACTGTAACACTGTGACACATATTTTTACTGTATTCCTTATTGCAGTCTAGTAAGATTCGAAATGTCATGAATTCTTGCAATATGTCTATCTATCTCTCTGAAACCACAAGTTGTCAAGTCTGGGATAGAAATTACATATCGACTATTATATACTGCAACTGGAATCTCACAAGTTACTCAGTTTACTTCAGGCTTTGAATCGATGTTGCTACTGTATAGCTCAATTGATTGACCAATAATTGTTGATGTGATTAAAGTAAGATGATTACTTCGAGACTGGACTCAAGCATAGAATTTCAAGTGTATTTATAGAGAGTATGATTGATATAGGTCGTTAATATTGATCATAATATTTTTAAAAATTATTTTTTTTAAATATAATTTATTCACATTTATCAAGGGTATTAAAACTGCAAAGATAATCATCAATATTAAGGAGGTCACGATTCTACATATAGGCAGCCACCAGTGATAAATATTATAAAGATTGTACTCTGGGTTTATTTTATCTTTGATCCCGTCTGATATGATTCAACATAACACAATTTGATGAATGGTAACGGATCGGATTGAAGGTGAGATTAAATTATTTTATTATACGAGAGTCCCTTCTATATTTCTTATACGTCGGAGATTGCAAGCGCCAAGGTCAATGGTAAGCTCTAGCAGCATTCCACTGCGCAGACTGAATATAATATCACAAAAGAAATATTTATTTGGGCTCAAAATCGAACAATATAAACAGACGTCAAAGCAGATATAATTATGATTATAACGGAATATTATTCAAGTTCATTTGATAGAACCATAGAATAGACATACCACATTAGTAAAAATCATATTGACGTATGCTCTCTACATGATAGAGTCTTCTTATATAGAATAATAAGTGAAAACTTCTCATTACTGTATATCTTTCAAGCGATTCTAGAAATCATGACATAATGATAGCATTTTAAAAATGAGAAAACGAATGAATTTTATCACAGAAATTTTTTTCAAGACCCAGAAGACTCAATTCTCTTGACGGGACACAAAACGCCTCCTATTCATAAATAAAATTTCTAAGAGATATTCTTCGATGGAGGACACTTGCTAAGAACACCGAAATCCCACTGGAGCAGTAAAAATGCCTCCTCTGCATTCGACCATCATATCAGTCGTTTGATATGACCACCTTATCTTCTTTCCCTTTCTATTCTCCTTCTTTTTCTTATTATTTTCCTCCTCCTTCTCCTTTTTATTCTCCTTTTCCGTCTCCTTCACCAACTCCTTCGTCTTCTCCCACTTCTTATTACTCCTTCTGCTCCTTTCTCTGTCTTCTTTTCATCATCTTATCACCTATGCATGTCCTGACGAATGTTACGACTTCGTCTATTGCTTGCCATAATATTCTTCTGAACTCCCACACCTGCAGGAAAAGTCCGACTTTCAGGAGTTTTACAACTCTATTTCAAGTAATTTGACAAGTCGTAGTGGATGCTTGCTATACTCTTGATCAGAATATCATCTGCCTTCCTCTGTCAAATGTACTTCAGGCTACAATACTGTTATTAATGCATCTCTCTCTCTCTCTCTTTTGTCCTTATCTGTATCAAATATCTGTCCAATGATCATCATATCATATTATATGTTAAATGGAATGACTATAGAATATTATCTTGTTCATAATAATGCATAGCCTCTTATGAATATGATGTACTTTTTGGATTTCTATTTTTTTTATTCTCTCGATAAACTTGGACACTTCATGTCACAGAAGCAGAAATTCCTAGATGCCCGTCAATTTTTCCCTCGAGAATATATTCTTCTCCTTCACTAGCAATATCACCTAAGTTGGGAAAAAGGTGATTCTGTATTACTGAGGGAATAAAATACAGAATATTGACATCGATAAGTACTCATCTCGTTGAAAATTGAAGTATTGAATGGCATCCTAACATATTATGAATGGCACCTGTTCCATAAGTACGTAAGTTGAACTCTTCCAATTATTGCTGGAATTCTTATAGCAGTGAATCAGTGATTTAAGTGATGAGATGAACTCCTACATATAGTAAGACTCGAATTCTTGGACCAATAATGAATCATATGCTAATCGATCATTCAATCTAAGTAATATTTTCAATAACAAAATTTTTAAGAATGATAAAAAGCTATAAACTAATAATTAATTTATTATCAATTCACATAGTTATACTATCAGTGTACCAGAGACAAATAATATCTCTGAAATTTTTATGAGTGCTCAAAGTTGAAATACACTTGTCAACTTCAAAATCATATTTCAAACAGTTTGAACGCTCATAAAGAGTTCTAAAGCGTCAAACAAAGGAACAAATTTTATATAAATCTTATTGGAAATTACTTCCTCTCTCCAACCATATCCTTAGTATTGCATTTTGAACTATAATTCTCCAATTATTTTCGAGGATATAAAAACCTATTTATCTCTAAAACTATGGATGATATAAGTACTCGTAGATTTTAATAAATATTTTTTGTTGGAAATTTTATGTAGAATCTATAATTTCCGTCCATTACACCTTTAGTAGGACACTTTGGAGCCTTTTCACTGAATATATTTCAATAAGAGTTTTTGGGCTCTGTGCAGATTTCGTGCTGTCTTTGGAAACATTTAAATACGCAAAAATATTCTTGGAAAAAACAACAAAGCCAAGGTCTGAACAGAGGAAATTTCACTGTATCTTGCATCCTTCCCTCTCCGAAAGGTGTGCAAAAGTTGGTGTTTGTTCCCCTTCTTGTCAAATACAAAATGGCGGAAACTGGTGACTGTCACTCCGTTTGTAGTGAGCGTACTCATATTCAGTAGTTGAGATGAAACTTGCTCAGCACAACTCAACTACACTGTCACTGTGTCAAAACTTGGGATGAAGAATAGGATAGTTTTGTTTTGGAAATGAAGCTGACTGTGGAATAGTGGTGTTCCGATTCTAGAGTGGATTATGATTATGAGGTTATTTAAATTGTGATTCATTCACAATGAGAAAAGTTTTACAGGAGTAGATAATTCATAGATAAACTCCCTAGAGAGCATTGAGTTGCTTGCTTTTCCAATTGTTCTAGTTGACAACCCAGCACACACTTCTAATTTTGATCAATAGTTTCGACTCCTGGGCGAGAACTGAAAAATAAACTGGGCGATGTACTGTAAAATAATGTAATCATAAACCCCTAATAATAGAAATGTATCGTCACAAATCATGAAACCATGAACTTCATTTCAAGATTAAATCCTTCTTGAGTAGAATAAATGACAGATAATTTATTTTTCTTTGAAAAATTATCCATTACTTAATCGATTAACATAGCGTTCAATTTATTATGATACACAACTCATATGATGCATGAGCGTTCTCATAACAGATATCACAGATGATAATAATTGAGGTTGAAACTTACAATATGGTTGAAATTATACACTTTACTACGATACGATGGTACAGTACCTTGATTGATAATACGACCATTCATAGTGTTACCATGCTAATCGTAATAATGCATAGCCTCTTATGAATAAGATTTTTTTCAGAGCTGATACTACTTCTCAAGTTTGAGTCAAGTTATTCAAAATTGGCCTACATCTCTGATTTGATATTTTCTATTGAAATTATTATAAACTTTTTTCACTGGAGCAGTGAATATATATGATCATATCTTTTGATATTGATTCCTATTTGCATGAAAATTAAAAACATCTCAATTGAGGTGCATAATATTTCAAACTAGCTTGCCCGGCGAACTTCGTACCGCTAAAAAGTCAATGTATCTCATGTTACACTTTATTTGGTGAATTATGATTACCAAATCTGACAATCAATATTCTCATTTACATCTCAATACGGACTTCCTATGTGCTTAGTCATGCAGTATTTATTATTCCAAAAACATATTCATCTCAATCAATTGGTTGTAAAATCTATTAGTAAAGTGTTGAATTAAAAAAAATTATTTTTTATAATAGATTATTGAAGATATTGACTTTTTTCGGAAGAGGAGAGAAAAATAAAGCACGCCAGCCTATTTTGATGAAATTTAATTCAATTTAAATATTATAGTATATAGCTGTTCTTATATACCAACCTTGAGTAACGGAGACTTTCAATCATATCAATTCAAATTCTATCACTTCATGAACTTTTGAATACTATTAATACATCAAAACTGTATAATTCATGTAATATTAAACACACATGAAGACAATCATTTTTATATAAAGTTTAAATTCTCTAATTTCATGAAGAAACTAAATTTCTCTGTTGATGTTGCATTGTTGATGGGATTTTTCTTTCAAACACTTTCATTAATAATATTTTTCATAGCATGTGTATCAACTTTTTCGCTGGTCAAACACAGAACTTACTGGAAACATGTGTTGACTTAGAAGTCCAACCTAAAATATTGAAGGATGAGAATTTAATAGGAACGATACGGTAACACTTGATGATTAATTAATAAAGTAGAAAACCTAGAGCAAAAACCGTTGACTTTGACGAGATTTGAACTCGCAACCTACAGCATCAGAAGCCCTATGCACTCGGTTATTCAGGCTTTGATAAAGGGGGCTAATTTTTGTGATCTTGAAACATTATGACCTTTCCGTTCTTCGGTAGTCCCGAATCGCATGGCCGGCAATTCAAAAACATGGGTCTGTGAAATGTATTGATAATTATTAATTATTAGCCCCCCTATTGAAATTTCTGGTCAGAAAACATCCCCAATATTCACACAACATATCCCCAGAGTTCCACGCCGTTCTGTCAAGTAGTTTTTGAGTCTATAGGGAACAAACAAACAAACTAACAAACAAACTTACAAACAAACTAACACAAAAACAGACATTCATTTTCATATATATAGATAACAAGGATTCAAATTAGTTCATTTGCTATTAATTTAATTACAAATAAATTAGGAAAATTAATATTGTAAATTACAATACGACACTACCAGCGTGGAAAAATTGTATAATAAATTATATTGTTATAATATTATTCCTGGTGCTCAATAAAAAAGTTCTATTCTACTACAGTAAAATTAATTTCAACACGGGGATTTATTATTTTTGGAACGGTTGATTTATTTATGAATATTGTGATGAATCTTTCAAATAGACCTCATGAGAAGAGAGAAAATTGTGATTACCTTTTAAAATGAAAGAATTTGCTAAAGGAATAGTTAGCGACCGAGCGATAAAGCTTACTTATCAATAACTGTATATTAGATAAGAGTACCGTTCTGTACCGAACATTTTCTAGAAAAATTATTCAATAAAATTATAATTATTTTGCAAATAAAGCACAAATTATTTACGAATTGCTCATTGATTTTGAGGTTACACTTTGTTTACTATCGATCAGATGTTTTTAAAACAGTTCGAACGCAGCTGACTGATTCAAAGTATTGTCAAATGTCATGCTGGCTTCACGTAAGATATAATACCATCTCTAAAAATTATAAAACTATCAATAAAGGACCAAGAATTTCAAAAATAAAAATAAAATGTATGTATTATCGTTGAAATTATTTATTATTAAGAAATTATATTATATGTCAGGTCTTATTGTAACTAAATAGGTCATAGCATGAAATTATATTATTGATAAAACGGCAGAAATTAATTATAACAGTCTCAAACCTAATAAAAATTATATAAGAATATTAATTTATTAATGATTTAATTCAACTGAACCACATGGTAATTAAATCTCTTTGGCAAGCCTAAGCCAATCATAGTGCATAGAAATAGCACCAAGAAGGTGATCGTTTGAAAGCAACACATGTTAATCTATTATCAGACAACAACCCTGTCTTATCATTTACGCTAGCACATGTACATTGTATGAGAGAAACTATGTCTAGAAGATTAAACAGTTTTAAGAATTACATAAATTGAATTATTATTGTAATTAAAGGAATTATATTCTACTGCCTGCCACTGACGTCACGTCTACGTCACAAGCGTTCTACCAATGGCAAATTTTTATGCAAATTTATTACATCGAGATTCTCAGAAGAAAGGTCTAGCCAAGAAGCTTAGAGAAAAAAGACAGCACTTCCCTTTTGAAATCCTCACCGTTCAGATCTCTTTTTATAGTTACCAAGACCTATTTGTGAAAATTTCTTGTTCGATTTTAAATGTTCTATTTGTGAGCCGATATTTTAGGCCAATCTATTTGTTATTTGTAAATTTCTGTTTTCATCAATCGATAAATTAGAAGTTTAAAGTAAATTATCCATTAATTAATTTGGTGAAGGAAATATTAAATTAAAATTCCCCACGTGCTGAAACCGAAGCCTGGACCCGCTGCCGATCAAACGATTTTTGATCTAAAGAAGAAAACCACGACCACCAAGGAATTTCACGTGAGTTATAAGTTTTAAAAGGGGCCCCAATCTACGCTTCGAAAAATATTTCAGTGCAGAAACATAAATTTTTTCTTCGTTAAATTATTGGCCACGCCGACAAGCGCTTTTAGTTATTAAGAGCCTAGAATTTTTTCCTATTGAATTCATAAGAACTTATAGTTGATTAGCTATCCTCCGCTGCCAGAACCACGACCCCGAGCAATTTTAAAATATTTTATAATTCATTTTTTCACTATTTTTTCAAAACTGTTCAATTTTATCAATTGTACAATTCTGTTGAATCACGCATGGTATCATGCAAGCACAAGAAAATTTTTAACTATTCTGTTCATGCTAAATTATTATCAACCTGTAAATCAAATTCTGAACCTGCACTGTATGATTACATATTTTATTATAATATATTTCAGTTTTGTTAATTCGCTTTCTGAGTTCGATTATTTCTTAAGCCTGTCAATTATTGTGTCTGATACGTTCTATATCATCAAGAACCGATCGAATACGATCATTGGAATAATTGAGTTAAGCTGGATATTGGAACAGGTCTAAGTGGATGTAGCGAGTGGGGTCAGATCGAGATATTTATTCTTTGTCCTTACCTGCTCATATATCAGCTTTTATCTGTTACCTACCTCGACTTTGGAGCGAACACATCAATTGTACAGCAGATGCAGCCAGAGATCATATAAATTCCTACAATAGAGCTTAAAACCCGACAAGACTCTGTTCTCGAAGTATATTCTGAACGATATTTGGTCCAAATACCGTATTTTAATCCTTCAGAACTTATTAGAGACGCAGTCCCGTAAATTATCTACATCGGGATTTTTGCTCGACCTGTATGATTTTGTATGCTCATTCTTCACAGGTAATAATTTTAAGGTATCCGTATTCAGTGTTTAGCGATCGCTACACTACTTATAAAAATTTCATCACTATACAATTTGTCATTAGAAGAATCAAGGGTGAGCGAGCGTTTAGGCCTCCCGCGATTCCGACAATTGTATTGAATCTTGTAGTGAATCAATCAGTCTGGTGTACACTCAGCGTCCACACACGCAATTGCAAAATTTATAGCCGCTACACCATTGACTCAGTACAAGATTCACTCTACATGTGTGAAGCCGTTAAAAAACGCACCACAATATGAAATCAATTTTTCCATCAGTGGACGCCAAATCAACATCATCTTATCGTTTGAATATTATTCAAACTGGTTAATATTGGCATCAATGATCTATAACTGAATCAGCCAAATCAACTGTTTGATATTGTTGAATGTATCCATCCTCGTATCGAACCTTCTATGTATCTATAATATCGATCTGAATACCAATCCGTGGCTTAATTTCGATCACCATAGTCTTAATGACCAGCAGATAATTCCCGTATTACTTAATATGATTATCAATCTATCCTTAGCTCTGTATAATTAACAGTGATCAGTGAATCGGCTCTGTCACAAAATACAATCGAGTTTTTTACTCCCGTTCAACAAATTTTCTGTTATAGTCATTTCCCACTGGTGGCAACAAATACTTTCGGAAAAGGGTCCAGGCTAGAAGTTGAGTCAAAGGTACTAGTCCAGGCTGGTAGGTATGATCAAAAATGTCTGAAAATTATAAGTTTTTGAAATAATATATATTTTTTCTGACATTAAAAGATGGCTGCTATCCTGGATACTGGACTGGCTACTAGCATAGATATTGGCCCAACCAGGAAAACCATGAGTACAACAGAGAAAACTGATGATCCATATGAATTAAGTTTATACTAATTTTTAAAAGCATTTCTCGAGTAAACCACTCACGTTATTCAAGAAAACAACCCCGAGGATAGGATACACTCCCCTTCCATGTATTGCATATCACTCACCTCAGTCGAGTGGAAGTAAATTTCAAGCTCAGGGAAGATAAAGGTCAGGGAAGATTCAGTGTCATAATAGCCCACCCTTCTGTAGGGAAAATAAACAAAACCACTGAATATTTTTTCACAATCACCACCAATCTCTTTCTTCTTCTCAGTCACTCTACCTCTTATCTCTCAAAATTATTATCTCTCAAATCTCTTTCTTTCTCCCAATTTATTTGAATTCTTTCCATTCTCTCAATCACTCCCGATGTCTTCATGTAAATCTTTCACCCTATCTTCCCTCTCCCAATCGATTCGTATCTCTTTCACTTCGTCAAACTCCTCTGTCTTCAAATCTCTCTCATATCCAACTGAATATCCAATGCTCTCATTGTCTCTGACACTCCTTTATCTATGATCTAAACTATCAATTTTATGCAATTCTCAAATCTTCTTTTACTTCCATACACTATTTTTCTCTCTCGTATTCCAAGTCTCTCGACTTTCTACTCTCTCACTTTTCCTCTATCTCTATCTCTTTGCTTTCTCTTATGCCTTGTTATAACCGTATACTAGTTATGGGGGATATGAACACCGACTTGAACATGACGAATCGTAACTTTGACTACTTTCAACTGACTACAATTTTCCAATGCCTAAACATGACTATTTTACCCCTCGATCCAACCCATCATACTAATGAATCAGACACACTCATTGACCTTCTCATTGTTAGTGATCCCAATGAGGTTGTTCAAGCAGGCCAAATCTCAGTCCCAGCTATTTCTAGACATGATTTGATCTACTGTGTACTCTCCCATAAGATACCCAAGCCAGAACAGAAAATTATCACTTATAGAGACTTCAAAAACTTTGATGAAGCCGCCTTCCTGACTGATGTGGCTCAGACTCCATAGCATCAAATTGAAGCATTACCCTCAGTTGATGACATAGTCAAGACTTTCGAGAATTGGACTTTGACTTTGTATGACAAACATGCACCTTATGTGACAAGGAGGATTAATAGAAAACGACGAGTACCGTGGATGACTGAAGACATACTTAAGATGATGGGACGTAGAGACAAAGCACATAGAAAATTTAAAAAGACATTTGACTTGGACAGTTTGATAGAGTATAGGAGCCTTAGAAATAGGGTTAAACAGGAATTACGGAACTCAAAGATTAGGTACTTGAATTCGTTTATGACAAACAATAGACAAGACTCCAAATCACTTTGGCAGGGAATAAAAGAATTCGGGCTTGGCAAACAGAAATCGAATCCACAAATTGACTTACCATTGAATAATATAAATGACCATTTCGTTTCACACTCTAACCAACGCGACGAAGTTGTCATTGATAATCATATAGATGATCTTGAAGAGCAGGTTACAAACTTAGATTTACCAATCACTGATCAATTTCATTTCCATCCAATCTCAGAAGAAGACACTTTCAGAGCAATTCAACGTACTCATATTAATGCTACGGGTGTAGACAAAATTCCTATTAAATTTATCAAGAAGATGTTATTTGCTGTTTTACCAACCATTACATACATTTTCAACAAGTCACTTGAAGAAGGCATTTTCCCTGAAAACTGGAAGTTTGCTCTGGTTCGCCCTCTAAATAAAGTTCCATCACCCAATAAAGTTGAGGATTTTAGACCAATCAGTATTTTACCTGCATTGTCCAAAGTGCTAGAAAGACTCATTCATGCTCAAGTTGTAAAATTTCTAGACAACAATAGTAAGCTTCATAACTTTCAATCAGGCTTTAGAAAATTCCATTCAACTGAGACAGCTCTGCTTCGTGTCACTGATGATATAAGGTTAGCTATGGACCAAAGAAAATGCACCATCCTCACCCTATTTGATTTTTCTAAAGCATTCGATACTGTTGATCATACAGTCCTTCTGAATAAGTTGGCTATTCTTGGTTTCAGTCGCAACTCGTTAGTTTGGTTTAAATCCTATCTATTAGGTAGGAAACAATGTGTATCTGTCGGTGACAAAAAGTCAACTTGGAAGAACGTTATGCATGGAGTACCACAAGGTTCAATTTTAGGCCCTCTCCTCTTCAATTTGTATGCTAATGACCTTTCTTCCATTATCAAATTCTCCAGATTCCATACTTATGCAGACGACCTTCAAATCTATTTAAGCTGTCCCATAACAAAAATTAATGAAACAGTTGGAATAATGAATCAGGATATCAATTCGATAGTGGAATGGACAAAGAAAAATGGCCTTAAGCTTAATCCCATCAAAACACAACCCATTATAATTGGATATTCTCGTCTTATAAACACTATTGACCTTGAATCGATTCACAAAATTAGTGTAGACGGTAATGACATTCCTTACTGTAGCTCAGTTAAAAATTTAGGCATTATTATGAATAATACTCTTGACTGGTCAGAACAAGTGAACAAAACTTGTAAAAAGTTATTCTCAGCCATGCATGCATTGAAGAAAATGCACGATATCCTCCCTAGAAACATTAAATTATTATTGGTTCAATCACTCATCTTCCCACATTTAATGTATTGTAATTCTGTTCTTAACGATATGCAAGTCACTCTGAATGATAAACTACAGCGTTGCCAAAATTATTGTCTACGTTTCGTCTACTCTCTCCAACGCCATGATCATATCACCCCAGCCCACATTGCTAGTTCAACATTGAAGCTTCCCGATCAGAGGCTTTTTCGAATAGTCAAGCTTGTTAGAGATATCTTGAAACACGGTAATCCGAACTATTTTAAAGATGATTTCAAATTTGTCTCTGAAGGTAGGAGGATAGATGCTTCACATACTAGAACCGGAGAAAGTACTTTAAGGATACCCAATCATCGAACTACTATTTTCACAAAATCCTTCTATTTTCACAAAATCCTTCTTAGTCAGTGCCTGTCGTGCATGGAATACACTTCCTGTTTCTATCAGGTCTATCGAGAGCCGAGCGAGCTTCAATCTGACTTTAAAAAAACATATTTTGGAACAAATGACTGAAACTGTCCGGCCCTAGAACGATCACATGACAACCATCCCTCACCCATTCCACCAATATAAACCTTTAAACCATGTTATAGAACGAATTGTATATATATATATATATTATATAAACTCATGTTATTTCAATTATCCACTGCATACTGCTGTATATTACTGAAATTTGATAACCCTGATCTACTTTCAGCCTACTTCATTTTATTAATCAATTATTTGATCTTATCTACCTATATAATTATTTTACTCTATCAATTTTCTGTTTTTTTTCTCCTCAATATTCATATTGATTAAAACTTTTACAATATTTCCATTAATAAATAAATCCTTAGTTTAAATAACGAAATTAACGTTTTGGTAGAGAGTTAGTGGGGAGGATATTTTTAATATTCTTCCCAAAGAATGGACATTGATATGTCCAAAGCTCCGCCAATTTATGTAGATGCATAACAATATGATTATTATCTATAGTTATTATATTACAAATTGCTTTTTCATATCATATACAGTTCAATAGTTATTTTCCTAGTCTATATTATGTAAATTCATCTATAATTTTGCTGTATTGTTAATAATTTTGTATATAAGTGTATAAGCCAGTATATATTGTAATCTACATAAATAGAGTACTCAATCAATCAATCAATCAATCTCATACTCTCCCTTGAATTGAACAAAAACATTTCACTTTATTTTATTCACTTTCTCTATCTAACAGTTACCGACTCCGAGATAATGTGTTTTGCTTGGCTAAGTGAGTGAGAGGGGCAAGTAAAAGGGGATCCAGGAGGAGGAAGTTGAAACGGAGAAGAAGAAGAAGAAGAGGTTGGAGGTGGTGGAGGAGGGGCAAGGGGAGAATTAAGAGTAGGAGGAGGAAGAGGAGAATGAAGAAGTGGAGGAGGTGGTGGTGGAGGAGAATGAGGAAGAATAAGAAGGAGGTGGAAAAAGAGAATGAAGAGGAGGAGGAAAAGGAGAATGAAGAGGAGGAGGAAAAGGAGAATGAAGAGAAGCAGGATATTTAAGCTGTCCCATAACAAAAATTAATGAAACAGTTGGAATAATGAATCAGGATATCAATTCGATAGTGGAATGGACAAAGAAAAATGGCCTTAAGCTTAATCCCATCAAAACACAACCCATTATAATTGGATATTCTCGTCTTATAAACACTATTGACCTTGAATCGATTCACAAAATTAGTGTAGACGGTAATGACATTCCTTACTGTAGCTCAGTTAAAATTTAGGCATTATTATGAATAATACTCTTGACTGGTCAGAACAAGTGAACAAAACTTGTAAAAAGGTATTCTCAGCCATGCATGCATTGAAGAAAATGCACGATATCCTCCCTAGAAACATTAAATTATTATTGGTTCAATCACTCATCTTCCCACATTTAATGTATTGTAATTCTGTTCTTAACGATATGCAAGTCACTCTGAATGATAAACTACAGCGTTGCCAAAATTATTGTCTACGTTTCGTCTACTCTCTCCAACGCCATGATCATATCACCCCAGCCCACATTGCTAGTTCAACATTGAAGCTTCCCGATCAGAGGCTTTTTCGAATAGTCAAGCTTGTTAGAGATATCTTGAAACACGGTAATCCGAACTATTTTAAAGATGATTTCAAATTTGTCTCTGAAGGTAGGAGGATAGATGCTTCACATACTAGAACCGGAGAAAGTACTTTAAGGATACCCAATCATCGAACTACTATTTTCACAAAATCCTTCTATTTTCACAAAATCCTTCTTAGTCAGTGCCTGTCGTGCATGGAATACACTTCCTGTTTCTATCAGGTCTATCGAGAGCCGAGCGAGCTTCAATCTGACTTTAAAAAAACATATTTTGGAACAAATGACTGAAACTGTCCGGCCCTAGAACGATCACATGACAACCATCCCTCACCCATTCCACCAATATAAACCTTTAAACCATGTTATAGAACGAATTGTATATATATATATATATTATATAAACTCATGTTATTTCAATTATCCACTGCATACTGCTGTATATTACTGAAATTTGATAACCCTGATCTACTTTCAGCCTACTTCATTTTATTAATCAATTATTTGATCTTATCTACCTATATAATTATTTTACTCTATCAATTTTCTGTTTTTTTTCTCCTCAATATTCATATTGATTAAAACTTTTACAATATTTCCATTAATAAATAAATCCTTAGTTTAAATAACGAAATTAACGTTTTGGTAGAGAGTTAGTGGGGAGGATATTTTTAATATTCTTCCCAAAGAATGGACATTGATATGTCCAAAGCTCCGCCAATTTATGTAGATGCATAACAATATGATTATTATCTATAGTTATTATATTACAAATTGCTTTTTCATATCATATACAGTTCAATAGTTATTTTCCTAGTCTATATTATGTAAATTCATCTATAATTTTGCTGTATTGTTAATAATTTTGTATATAAGTGTATAAGCCAGTATATATTGTAATCTACATAAATAGAGTACTCAATCAATCAATCAATCAATCTCATACTCTCCCTTGAATTGAACAAAAACATTTCACTTTATTTTTATTCACTTTCTCTATCTAACAGTTACCGACTCCGAGATAATGTGTTTTGCTTGGCTAAGTGAGTGAGAGGGGCAAGTAAAAGGGGATCCAGGAGGAGGAAGTTGAAACGGAGAAGAAGAAGAAGAAGAGGTTGGAGGTGGTGGAGGAGGGGCAAGGGGAGAATTAAGAGTAGGAGGAGGAAGAGGAGAATGAAGAAGTGGAGGAGGTGGTGGTGGAGGAGAATGAGGAAGAATAAGAAGGAGGTGGAAAAAGAGAATGAAGAGGAGGAGGAAAAGGAGAATGAAGAGGAGGAGGAAAAGGAGAATGAAGAGAAGCAGGAGGAGGAGAAAGAGGAGAATGAAGAGACGGAGGAGGAGGAAGAGGCTAGGCCAGGGCATTAATGCGATGAGTTTTAAGGAAGTGGCGAAGGAAGCATTAAGTGACGCGTTTGCAATCAATGCCAAAATGGCTACAGGACACTCTTTGTCAGCTAGGATACACAAAAACGAAGGATCGATTTCTACTGGTAACAAAGGAGAGGGGGAATGAAAGGGACAATGATATGAGATGAAAGCTGAGCAAGTCGTGATACTAACAAAGAAGTAAATTTGTCTCCATGATCCCTGTATTTTGTATTCCTATCTTTTTTATTTTGAGAACGGATATAAATTGATATTGAAGAATAGGATTTCATGAAAATTAATTGCTAATAAGTTGGGGAAACGATTGATGTTTGGTTGTTCTGATAAGCTATCAATAAGATAAATTAAGCTCCATGCACCTGCTAATTCCGTTATAAGGGTGACCTATCTAAAATCGCTAGGAATTGATAGAAGTTTTTTGTTCGATTGATAAAGAGACTGTGGAGAAATTTTGAAACTGAGAAAAATCGGGCAAAAAATGAAACATTCAAACTTCTGGGATGATAAAGAATTTGTTCAACGGTTTTGCTTGAGTAAATCAACTGTCAATTTAGTATTTGATAAAATAAACCACTTGATAGAAAATAGGACAATTTTTAACAATGGTCTTTCATTAGAAAACATGTTTTTAATAACACATAACTGAGATATTTTGCTTTTGAGAGATTTCTAATAATTGAGGAAGACAGTAGTAGATTTAAATATAAACTAACTAAATATAAGTTTGTATCCAATAGTAATATTGCATTTTTTGAAGAATTTCTTGATAGCTTTTCTCTTTTGTTACCGTACAGCTTTCAGCTCTGTGGATTTTGATTAACGAAATTGTATAGCTGTATAACCTCAATTTACTGATGGTTTGTGAGTAAACAAATAACAAATTTCCTGTAAAATTAGCCTTTCAGATATTAAAAACGATAACATTCTATAACCAACTTAACTTAACGTTTAACTTAAACTGGATTAGTGAATGCACTGAGAAAACCGATTCAAGTTTAAAGTTTCAGATTATTTTAAAATCGATTAACTTAATCGAGTTTAGCTATCTATACTGTGCAAACGGCCCTTAGTGAGATAAGCCGTCCTGGTAACATTTGTCTCAACAAATTCATTAAAATGCGCCCTGTGTGGGCTGTAGCTTCATTCTGCTAACCCATATTTCTCCCAAATCATGTTCCTCAGCAAGCTCTTCCAATTTGGGGCGCAGAAACGTGTAGCATTGTCACATAACGCTGGGAGATGACATTGACAGTGATGTTGCCATTCTCAAAGGACTATGGCCAGCACGTTCACCCGATTTAAGCATATTTTTTTCTATCTCAAAAAAAAGGTATCCAAAGATCGCCCATACACCTTGGAAGAACTGAAGGAGAGAATCAGAGAAGAGCCTTACCAATCACAGTGTGCCAAAATGCGTTCTAAAATTCCAAAAATACGTTACATCATGCAGTGTATTGCTGCTTATGGCCGCCATTTAATTTCCAAAAAAATAATAATAGAAACTATATTTCAAACTGAATTGAACCCATTGAAGAATTTTCTCAAGTTGAACGGCTCATTACTTATAACCCTTACAAAACCGTCAATTGGCTCTGCCTCACTCTGTACAATTATTATACAATAATATGATCGGGGGAAGTCAACAGACATGGTCCAAAACTGTCATTCTACCAAATTTTGATGAACTGAAATTCCGAAAAAGAATGAGGATATGTTTCCATTTTTCACTTCAAGTCCAATTTTCACTCAAAAACTAACAAATATAACGATTTTTTTCGCTATGATGGAGGGAGGTGAGTTTCATACTGGAAGTTGGGATATTCAGAAGTTCTTGCGCGCTTTGGCTTTGAAGGGGGGAGGTGGGCATCCCTGGATAACTTTCAATCATTATCAAATGCCACGAAAACCAATCGGAAAAGCCTTCTTAAAAAAATCTTCCTGGTTGGTTCTTTCGGAATTCAATCATGGTCAAATTCAATAGGCGTTTGTGCAACCGGGCCCAAGTATGGTAACAAACTCAATCATAATTTTTCACACTGATTATTGATGATTCGAATATGATCAATATTGAGAGAATGGATTTTTAATTACTCGAATTATTATCAAAACGAGTTTTTTGGAAAAGTATGGATTCCATTTTCATTTGCTCCAAATTCAATACAATATATTGTAAGCTGCAAGCAAAAGGTCTGTATCACAACGCAACTAAGTGAAAAAATTTGATATGAGGAAACTTAGTGAGACATCGAGTATATTATGTATCTCTTCATGAGATCCATGGAAAGAGTTTCTGGCTAAGGAATTAGTATTATTATTATGAATAATATATTGTTCTATTCTATAAGACGTAAGCAGATAATATTTCGAAGGTTCATCGACAAGGAAATTAAGAGCACCTCTCAGGGAGTTTGCATGGAATTATTAATATTACGATTCTACAAGAACAAGTTGGTCCAGGCAAACCTCGACGTCAAAACGATAGAGGATTGATGTGAGGAAACTTGAGAGTAGAAACGCAGATTCATATAATGAAAATTTGAGCTGGTGTAGTTTCAAGTGATGTTCCTAGTGCTTACTCTGAGTGGTTCAGTTTGAGTTCTGTGTAGAACTATATGGCATGAGTGCAATCCGGCTCACATCACTTGAATCAAATTGAGTGACAGCTTTGCTTTTGAAGTAATACTATTGGAGTGCATAACTAGGACGCAGCCGGACCTTCAAATCTACTCAACTTACTAACTGACCAGATTTCAAACATGAAGTAGTATCTTCTTCTTCTATATAATAAGAGAGAGTAGGGTTGTGTTTGTTCGTTTGTTCGTGTGTTCGTTTGTTCGTGTGTTCGTTTGTTCGTTTGTTCGTATCAAAACATGTCAACTTGCATACCGGAAAAACGGGAATGATTTAGATCTCCAAACTTTGAACATAGATTCTAAAAATATCAATCTCGTGCACCTGGAAGCCGAAATTTCAATTCTCCTTCTAGATTTTTCAGAATTAATGTTCAAATTTTAATTAACTCATGGTACATACGATTTCATAAAAAAATCACCAAGTCATATAGTCGGTTTAATTTATCTATAATATAATATAGGAAAGAATGAGCTCTTACAAGTACAGGATAGGAAATTCACGAATGACGCATCATCTCGTCTCAACTACTCAACTGACTAACTTGAAATCTTACTTATAGATTCTCAATTTACCGCGGATGGTTATTTTAAATTCTTCAAAGATTTTAGTTAGTCAAGTTTTCATTTTGCCAATTTTTTATTAGACCCTTGCGGAGCACGAGTTACCTGCTATTTGAAAATAGAACATGCATAAAAACTAGACAATTATTTCATTATTGAGAAATTCAGACCCTTAAAACTTGTCAATGCTTTGCTATACTTTTATTAATGAGACAATGCATGAAAGATGAGGACAATGACTTCGTTCAATTGAAATTCAATCAACTTGGGCTCGTTGAAAACAAGAAAGTGTGAGAGATAGAGATGGGGCAGTGAGAGAGATACAGTGGCAGAGAGAGTGTGTGTGATACAGTGAGAGCATGAGAGAGAAAAGAGAGAAGAAAAAATAGAGCGAGAGAATAGAAGAGATCAGTTTCCTGATTACAAGCGTCATCAAACAACAAGACAAGTTGGAACCATCAGCTTATTGTCAACATTATAGTCAAGTTCACTTCAAACTTTTGGCATTGGTTGAATGAGAATCATAATGACGTCATAATATTTAAGGAATACTGACACTTTAAAGTGGATGTCACTATTACAGACAATTTTGTCAAACGTCAACTTCCTGATTCAATCATATAAAATACTAAATCACTCGACAGTGGAATATTGAACAGAAGCCAGAGGTTTTGTTGCCATTATTCTTAAATCTTGAAGAGAAAGAACTGCCTGATTCAATAATGAAGAATACTAAATCACTTGACAAAAGAATATTGATTAGAAGCAAAAGGCTATGTTACAATATTCTTGAATCTTGAAGAGAAAGTATTACCTAAAAAAGTGAGATTCAAGTTATAAAGTCAGAGGAAATGACTCTTGAATAAGTCTATCAAGTACATTGTTCTGATATGAAAATTGCTTAATCTTGTTGATATGGATAAATTCTAAATATATTTTATTTATTAAGAAAATGTATTTTTCATGATTCAATAATAAATCTAATACTTGAGTACTCTGGTGATTCAGTATAATCATAGAGGAAAGATAGCATATTAAGAAGGAATATCATGGTATAGGTCGTTTATGTTGCAAATTTCAAGCCGATATTTTGTTAACTCAAGCCGTTTACTGTCGGCTACTATCTATTATTACTGTTTTGTTGGGGTGAGAGTTAACAAGAGAGTGTAAGAAAAACACAGTATGAGACACTATATTATAGTGAGGTCCACGTTATAATGGCAGTGTTTGATTAGCAATGGTATTGCTATCCTTGTCCACCATTCAACAGAGCCGATAGCGCCATCTCTTTCTCGCTTTGCTCTGTTGCCAGGTCGTCTTTCAACAATGTACTATTAATAATTTATTAACATAATATTTCATCTTAATTATGAAAATTCATTATTAAACTATTGAAAAAAAATTTCTAGCTTAACAAAATATAAAAAAACGAGAATGAACAATTAAATATTGCATGAATAAACCTAAAACACTTTAATAATATGGGCTACTTTTGTACAAATTGATAGAAACAATATAAAACTTGTCATTTCAACTTGAAAATGACTCAAGTTATGGTCGAAACTAGGGAAGCATGAGAAAGTGAATTTTGAATACTAAAACTCTTCTAACTGTAATCGACTTCCTTCGGGATTATATTAATTATTTGTGCTTACTCAAGTGGTTCAGTTTGAGTTCTGTGTAGAACTATAGGGCATGAGTGCAATCCGGCTCACATCACTTGAATGAAATTGAGTGACAGCTTTGCTTTTGAAGAAATACTATTGGAGTGCATAACTGGGACGCAGCCGGACCTTCAAATCTACTCAACTTACTAACTGACCATATTTCAAACATGAAGTAGTATATCCATATAACACTACATAGCTCATCATGATATTTCAAACATATTATAGAACTGTATTACCATTACCAAACTTACCCAGAAGGATTGTTCAAATATATGATATGAAGATTACAAAACCTACACAGAAGGATTGAACAAATTATAATATTGCCAACGGTTTCTCACTCTCAAACTGTTTAATGCTAGCTTCTGGAGGTGCTCGTATCTGATGCTTGGAGAAGAAAGAACTATTCTTCAAACCTGGGATATTCTCGATATATTCATCACTAAGCATTCACTTTCTCCAGTGAGATTCACGTTGTGGAGTAAGCATCTGATTAAAATTAGATTATATCTGTATGTCATTGGACAAATGTGATATCTTTGTCCTTTTCCAATTTGTTTATAGGCTATGATGAGATATATATTTTATTACCGAAATTTTTGTCCTTTTTCAATTTGTTTATAGGCTATGATAAGATATATTATTTCATTACCGAAATTTTTGACCTCAATTGTGAACACTTACTATTGAAAAATAATAGAAAGATATATAATTTTTTATAAGTGGAATCTATTCCAGTTCAAATCAATCATTATCTAGAATCAAATCAAGAATCAACCATAAATATCAGTAAATAGCTACTGGAATGACTCAATCAAAGTTAACAAAATACCAAGTACAATGTAGCTACACATTGTCACATAAAACATTAAATAATATTATTTTACTTTTTAGTTTCTATGAAGAAGTTTTTTGCTTGTCCTGTAAAATTAGTAAAATTGGACATGTTCCCCTTCTGCAATTAGTGATTCATATGGAAGGCGGTGATGGCAAGTAAACTTCCCTATCACTCCTAGACTACTGACTTTATAATGTGGATCTTAAAGGAGGCTTCGCCATTATGAGAATTCATGCAGTGAATTGCCATCATGCAGTCAATGAGTGCATGAGTGAGTGAGTGATATCATACTTTTATGACTAAAGTTATTTACTAAAGTGACCTACCTGGGAAAGTGGACGACACGAAATGGAAAGTGCCCCCAGGGGCGGGCCCCACAACTTGACCCTGACTCGCGGCCCCCGAGTGATAGTAGCCGGGGTGCATGTGCGAGCCAGCGAGCACCATCAGCCGATTGAAACTCTCCTCATCCGAAGCCAGTCCAGCCAGCGGGCTGATCTCCTCGGGCTGGCCCTTGCTGGCCAACTGCCCCTCCGGCTTGCCCCAAGTGGACAGTAGTTCGGCATCCGATGGCAGCTGGTTGTCAGAAGACGAGCCAGTAGCAGCCCAGCACAGTTGCATTGGCGCCAGTAACAGCGCCAGTACTAGTTGTAGTCGATAGTGGAGTAGATGACCCATCCTAGCAACAAAAGCAAAGAATGCATTCAGTTTCAATTGCACTGTTTGAGTAGGAATCATGAAGGCTACATGTACAAGGTTAACAGATGCAGTTTAATCTGAAATTTAAATAGAAATTTGACTATTGACAAAGAACATTCTACAAAGCATCGACAACGACCACGTTCAAACAAACATGAATAATGCGATTTAGTATTTCATATTCATCTACACCATAATGAATTTCTCTATCATGGTCCAACGGATGTAAGTCCAGAGATCATAGAAATGATCAGATATAATATTTACTCACTTTAAGTCATAGTAAACGAATACAGTAGGTAAAAAATAAAGTGAGAATATAGATAGGATATGTGGAGAAAAAACAAAACAATTCAACTTGAAACTCGTATATTGAGAGAATTTTTTCTTACATAGTCTCTGTGTAAATGACAGTTAAATTTATTTCATTTGGAAAAATGTCAGTTGGGGTTTGTTTTATTTTGTTAAATTACGTTACTTTCAATTACGCAATTTCATCATATCGAATAAGCGTTCCATTGATCAGTATCAATATAGAACATTTCAAAGAGCTTCTTTATTGATTCTTTATCACAAGTGACAATGTATTGCCAGGTCTCATCAATGTATTGATGAGATTCATCGATAAGTAATTTCCAGACGACCCTATTTTCAGGTGAATAATTATTTTCGATTATTTCGATTCGAGTTGACTTACAAATTCAGTTGTTTCATGAGTGAAAATATCTCGTATTGTATATTATTGTGTCTGATTTTGTTGAATAAACTTTTTTTGTTGGGCTATTGATAAATTATTTCATGTTTTATGGTTTTTGTGTGGGTATTGTGGTCTGTGGAACGTGTTAGTTGTATTAGCTGAGCTGATGTTCTTGTGTTACGAACCCCTCCCTACAAGACCATTTCAAGAACCCCCACTGTCATTATTTTATCACACCCCGCTGATCCAGTTTGTAACTCCTAGTTTGTTGTCTACTACATTGTACAACCAGCCAAATCTAGAAATCTGTGATTGCACATTTCCATGAAGAAAATAATACATATCTATATCATGTAATCATGTTTGTTGAATTTGATACCTTCCTTCTGAAGTAGTATAATATTCATCCCATGATTGGTATCTTGTTTATTCAACTCTTTTTCAACCTGTTATCATTCACGATATAAGCATGATGAAAACGCACCATAATTCATGACAGTTTGTGCTGATAAACCACAATAAAACGTTGAAAATGTCCGAACAATGATAAGCCTGCTTTCAAAACAACATGAATCCTTCTCTAAATATGTAAGGAAAGCTCAAATATAAAAGCTTAATCTTTCTCGCTAAATTCAAACATCCAAACAAAACATTATAATCATACAGATTAACATACAAACCTTCAATCAGAGCTGCATGAAGTTGGATGAGGTGTAGATTTGTGAGTATTGTGTGAAGTATCACTATATTTTAGTAATCTCCACCTCCAAAAATCAGTCTATGTATATCTATGAATAATATCGCCACGGTAACTACGATTCTAATCTCGTCCCTTTGCTTAAGATATATCTATAATATAAATTTGGGATTATATATCCATATATAACACAATTTTTTCTATTGTATTTTCAATTTTTATTGTGTGATTACATATACATGAATATACATGTTCTATGGCCAGAATATCACACAATATTATTCGTCAACACGAAATATGTCCATGTATCGGTAGTTATATGTTTTGTATGTGAAATATTATGACACATGTTGATTGGTGGATGTCAACATGATATTGACCATTCATTTGATATCAGTCATGTTTGTTTGAATCCATGAATGAAGCTGAATATAAATATGAATACTACATAAATCCACGTCAATTTCCATTGGTGATAGCTTACAGACTCGGTATCAGTGTTTTCTGATGAGATGGCTGGCAAATATACAGTTCACTCGTATATTCTCTGCTGACTTTAGAATAACGAGTAATCCACTATCTACTTGTTTACTTCCCAGAGATTATCATTGTTAAATTGAATCAACTTCTAAATTGATACAGTATATTTGTTGTGAAGATTTTGTGTTTGATCACAGTGACATCAGATCAATCTTATAATTCATTCATATTACTGTATATCTCTACGGCTTTTAGAATTCGACAATTCAATGAAATAGTCTAAGAGGTGGGAATACGGCTGGATCACACAGACTTTTAAAGATTTTCTTGATGTTTTCAAAGTGTGACAGCTATTTGTTTGAATTTCGATGAACTTTTCGATGAATTTCGAACTTTTCGATGAATCCAGAAAAAATTGACTCAGTTCTTCTGTATTACCGGTAAGGGAAAGGCGAGGGTTTGGGGATAGGTTTAAATTGGGGTTGTTAGGTTGGAATTCGTGTTAGCCATGATTAGCTCACAAAATACTTGATGGATAAGCCTTTTCCATGACTTCAAGACCAAATGCTATGTTTTGAGTGGATAAATTATTCCTATTGTATAGTATGAGGAGACCATCAATGCTCGAGTAATATATTTATGAAATGATTCATACCTTGTCTTGATCTTACTTGGTCTCAAGAAAATTTCGATTTTCAGATCATAGTTTCACTAATATATTATTTCAAATAAACTAACAAACCATGCCAGAGACTTGGTCTCGAACACTCGCTCAAACACACACGTTCCATTTGATTAGTGACAATGATAAGTTCAGTTTGCCTAATTAACTAATAAGCCGTATAATATCCAATTAGCAGTATTGACGTTGTTTAATGAATGAGCGTAGTACAAGCGCCACCATTTGCGCGTAGAGTTGCGTTTCATGAATGGATTCTCCGTTCGATTGTTATACTTGAACTCTACTCATGGTGTTTGCAAGGGATTCTTGAAGTGTGTTTGATTGTGTTTTTGTTTCAATGGACATCCATTCAATCTCATTTGTATTGTACGATATATTATTTGAACACATACAAACACTTGAAAGGTATGATTTATATATTGTTCAGTTATTTCTCAGGAGTTGAGCATTGGGATTCAGGTTGTTTATCTCCGTTGTTGTATCTTTAAATTGTTAGAATGATTGTATTGGAATCAAAATTCACTATATTACTTCCTCATGTTACCAATCCGATCTTATCATGACAAATAACTTTCAAGTGTAATTTTAATTTCTTTTCAACTAAGTGAAATAGTGAGTCAATTAGTCAACTTAGTGAATAAGCAAACCATTAGAATTGATTTTGAAATCAGTTATTATTTACTTTTATTAACCTATATATCCCAAATCACACTTTTTGAAAGAAAGTTTCCATATGATTCCTTCGAATAAGAAATGCCTTATAATAAATTACCATGATCTTCGAAAATGTAAAAAGTATGCTTGAAAAAGTAATTCTCAATAGTAATTGAAGACTTTAAAGTAGTTTCATGTGATCTGTTCGAAGCAATATCCGTTTAATGATTGGTAGTAATATTCATCCATCGTGCTTTTAAACTGAATAGAATTGATAAAATATATTATATTGACTAAAGTCTATAATCACGAATGAGGGAGAGTACTTTTTCGGGAGTAGGTACTAACGTGATGATGTTGGGAGTGATAACGTTATGAGTTGATTAGGTACTATTAACCGTATAAACTTGAAACTTCATTCATTAAAAATCAAAACACGAATGCCTAATAATCTCAAATTACGTTCTCTCTCATTCAAAAACTTGACTTATTCAGCCTATTCTGTGACAATGATGAATCCATTGAACAAGTTGTGATAGATCGGTAAGATACCTCAGCTAGAATAGGAACTCTGTATCATGAAAGCGAGTCTGCTCGATGATGCTGAATCGACAAAAACTAGTAGGACATTGCTTGCAAATCGAGAAACCAATTTTATTGAATCCAATTCCTCATATGAGACGTGACACAATCATTTCCACCGTCATGAGGGCTCACATTTTCTAGGAAACTTTTGTATTATTCCATATCTCAAACCGTCAAGTATATATCCGATGTGATAAAGAAGGCGTCTGCTCATAGTTTTTTTCAACTTCGTATAGGCTACATCGCTTTGATTTGTGATGGCTCCAGCTTGAGCTTTATACTGCAGTTTCTCTGAAAAACCATCCAACCAAGTGAATTATTTGCTTCTCATTAAAGCTTTTGCCACTCCAATTATTTGTTCCTGTTTGGTTTTTATTGTTCAATGACATTCATGAGATTTATAAAATATTTATTATATCTTTACTATTTGAACTAATAAATGATTGAATGGAAATTAATCTTCTATTGTCATTCAGATTTTGATTGACACTCAAGTGAGTTCAACACAATCCAGAAGGTGATTCAATTCGAATTCCATTACAGTTATATCATTGTACTGGATATTTGACAATATTGTAAGAGAATCATAATTTGAATCTCAGATTCCACTCAGATATAAGATTTTCTTTATTATATCGTCTTTCCATCATGCTTGAATGCAGACACTGTAAGACTCTATCCAAATAAAACAACCTTAAACTACAACAAACATATTTATTCATTGAAAAATATAGCAGAGTTTAGATTGTTCCACTATCTAGTAAACTGGAGAATAGTGTAAATAAAAATTTATAATTCAATTTCTATCAAAAACGAAGTTGAAACAACTTCACTTTGTTCTAATAAACAATATCAATATGTCTATCACGGTATCAAATTGACCAATGTAAAAAAATGAACAGATTATACACCGGAGTTCATTAAAAACCTTTCAAGAATAAATATTCTTCTGATATTCTGTTATCAAAACTTATACAGTGGAATGAACATCTATTCAATGGCTTTTTGTCGATTCGTTCATGTTTTCAAGATGAATACATGATGCATTCACGATCAATGACTTTACAGGAAGTCCAGCCACCAGCCACCAGGTACTCAATCGAATTAGAAGTAATGTGATAACATTAGATTACCACACTCTCTATATAGGTTGGCTGAGATGAAAAGCTACATTACTATCAACTCTCATTATTTTTGATCAATTTGACTAATCTATTAACCATCAACCACAGTGCAATATGAATAGCTCTTTATCAATATTATGTGAATTTTTATACTTCGCTAGGATGTGGCATGTAATGTCACTAAACCCCATTATATGGTTATTGATCTGTAATAGTAACCAACTCTCAAATCTCAAATCGCTGTACAATAATATATTATTGTACGATGTACAGCGATTTAAGTAAGTTGTCAATAACGTTCAACTTCCAGTGGTTGAAGGAGTTGACAGTGGTTCCTAGTAGTTAGTAGTTGGTTGTCAAAGAATATCTACAATAATTGCGCTTTTCGAATTTCGTTTTACAAAAATGTTTGAATTCATCATAGAATCTTAAAATAGGGGTTAATATAATAGGGGTAATAGTAACCCATAAATACAAATAGGGGTTAATACTCTTGAATACTCTCAACAGCTTCACAGGAAAAATGAATACCCCAAAACTGTCCTCAGTTCTCATAAAATTGATGCTATTCAAACAATGTCAAAAGTTGAAAGTTTTATCAAACTTCAGGTACAGTATATTCAAGTATTAAGGTGGGATAGGGCTTCAAAAATGAAAATCGATATTGTAAATCGATGAAACAGTTTCCAATATTTCATGTCATACTTTGAAGATCATTTTCCTCCATAACGCCAATCACTTACTCCAGTAACGCATTGATTTAAAGTTTTACAAGCCCCAAAATACCCCCAAAACCAGCTCACAAAAGCTCCACACAGAAACATTAGTACCGGCTTGTAGCTGCTAGGAGAACGCGAAATTTTGGAAAAATCAGGAACTCAAATGTACACTACATTAAAATAAATTATGGCTTCTCACGACAGCTGGTGATCGCTTAGTTGGCGCTAATTGTCCCTGTGTGCAGGCTGCTTCTCACTTCTTCATGGTCATCATTCTCTAATGTCCATATTTATAAATTCTCCAGGCAATCCCTGCAACTAACTCATAGCAGGTGTTTGTTTTCGGAATGCTCTGTGGTTATCATTATTAGAGGATTGGTGAAAAAAAAGTACCTAACACGTGTATGATGTTTGTCTCTCCTCTTTTGAACCAATCAGATGAGAAGAAAAATCTCTTCCCCCCTCTTCTTCCCTTCTTTTTTTCTTATTTTATTCAGGAGGAGGAATAGTGGAGGGGAGGAGACCGCTAGGGACCCAGCAGCTTCTCTGTTATCTCTTAATCTTTTGGTTCGTGTGATAAAAGAGAGAGAAAGACAGTGATGAGATGAACAAAGTGATGAATAGAGATGGAAGAGAGATAGATAGATAGAGAGAGTGAGAGAGATAGAGAGAGAGGGAGGAGAGAGTGAGAAGAGAGCCCTAACTCTCACCTTGAGATGTTAAGCCTGCACTGATTAATGGTTTCACACCTGTTATCTGCTTTCACCTGGTTTCGATTCACCTTCATTCATTCTCATCCTACCATGTTGAATGATTTTGCAGAAGATGCCTATTTATTCCATGCTTGATCACAGGGAGATTATTTCCAGGGACTTCTCATCAAAACCGTAGTTTTCAGTTGGAGAGTCACAGAATAAAACACATTTAAAGGTACTCCTGAGTGTGAAAATAGACTTCAATTCCGACTCTTGATATTCTATTCAAATTCAAGATATAGGAATAACTCAATGTTCACTTTTTTGATACTCTTTAAATCATTCCAATGATGACCCTACTACTCACATATGGAGGAAAAGTTTCAACATATAGTAATAGTGATGTTAAGAATATCTCAAATTACATCTCAAACATTGTTTCAAGACAATCATTTTGATTGTACATTAGACAGAGATCATTTCATCAGTATTTCAAACAGTACAATATGAATCTTCGTATACTGTACGATATAAAAGTGGAACTCCCCAACAATAGTTGCATATTTATTTACTTGTATATCATCTGATGCTCAAAATCCTGCATATTGTAAATAAATGTTTTTCATATTCATAATATTGTATTCAAAGTATTACATTCTCCTAGCAGAATTATGAATTGCATATGCTTCACAGTAGAACAATCAATTTACGATACATTAACGAGCCAATAATCAGAACAATCATGTTCATCGTCATAATCACAATAATTATGAGTGCTCAATTATATTGTTTCGCTGCAAGGTTTCACGATTTTGTATCTTTCAGAGTTTCTTCTCGGGTCTTTGTGATTGAAGTGTTAAAAAATTTCGAATTTGATTTCTCTCCATCCGAGTACAAACTATTTTCGAAGTGAAAAATCAAATTCATAGATTCCTTGGCATAACTTCCTTGACTCGTCCTACAACAAAAATGAGAGGATTCATGCATTTAAGATATCTTACCTGCTTTAGGAGACGTTTACTCATGGTATATGCATGAATCGATGTCATGAAGCTCGATAATTGAAACACTATTGAATTGAAGTCTTTTCCTACGATAACGTGATCGATACTAAAATAATCGTTTATGGGATTTCCCGAAGTATACGATTATTGACTATTGACTTGTTCACTGACCGTTTGTTTTCACATTAAGGTAAACGATCACTTTGACTTTTACAAACTTTTTACTGTTATTTGATGGTGAGTGGATGTCAATATAGATAGACTCAATGTATATCGGTATACTGAGCATAAAACAAGCACTTAGCCTGATGTGGATGCCTTCCAAGGTTACTATACATTTATATACAACATATATAAAGGTATATACTACGTATAGTGTATAGGTGTATAAGACGCGTTCCACCTTCCATTTGCTTTAATGACAAGGGTTTATTGCCGTAAACTTTTGAGCTGCCGGTTGCCAATCCGCTCTCGGGCCACTAACGGCGTTACTTGACTGGCGTCTCGTGAGTGCTGGCCGTAGCGGAGAGCGACACAGGATGACCGGTAGCCATCAAGGGGACGATGCTCTTTTGCAGATTGTTGGTTTGTCTGTGGTCGGAGATAGTACGGAAGGATGATTCAGATAGTCGATGATTCAGAGTGGAAAAAGTTGAATGATGAAGAATATGAATGAAGAAGTCGATGTGGTTACTGTGACAGATGTTGAGAAATGTACCTGTATCGTTGTTTCAGTGTTATTGAATTTTCGAACACGTTTCAATAGATCATAAAACACTCTTGACAAACTTTCCAGTGGAGCAGTTTCACTTGGATTGACTTATCTGTTTCATAGATATTGCTTCTGCTTTGCAATAATATCAATACCATAAATCTCATTAGGCATAAATGTTATGAAATCAGAAATATTCCCTTTAGTAGGGTTCTCCAATCATTCCTTGTTGTTTCAAAAATAATTGTCTCAAATTCATTGGAGAAAACGCCATCTTTTTGGTCCCACTTCTATCAAAATTCGGAAAAGGAATAGTTTTGAGCTAAGCCTGTTGTTTCGTTTCTAATCATGTACATGATTTGTGTATTATCTATATAATGGAAAGAAAGAACTGGCTTATACTCGTAAGGGATGAGAAATCCACGTCTAACGCATCATCACGTCTGAACTATTAAACTGATTAACTTGAAATTTTGCATGAAGACTCTGAATTTACCGAGGATGGCTATAGGTCTATTTTAATAGGTCAAGTTTTCAGTTGGACCCTTGCAGAGAATGGGTTACCTGCTACTAAATAATGAACCATACAAATATACAATTATGCTATTAATGTATAATGGTTTGTTGCACTCTTGCCATTTTCATAGATATCTTCCCGTAACAGCACTTTGTCAAGTTTGATAATAGTCCACATCGACAAGAAGCTACAAATACGACTGTGGAACAGCCTTTAGTGTTCTAGTAGGCGATTTTTTGTCAATCACTATACAAAATTCCCTGGATTCGATATTCTTGAATGATTATCAAACAATTTTTCATGATACCAGCATATTATCATTGAAATGCAAATACAATCTAAAAACCCTAATCAAATGCTTCAAATTACCCTTTTCAACCCTCACCATGATCCTAACCTGATCCAATATGACGTTCCTATTTGGATTTTGAGCCCTTCGTCTACACTGAACACTAACATAACATTAAGGTCCGAATTTAAAGTAATGCTTGTTCAAATGCAGTCCTATTCATAACGTTCTAAGTTACAACTCTCCGTGTAGTCGAGTATACTGTACAATGCGAGATAGCCTACACTGAAGCACCGCATCAAATTAATAACCACAATAAATTAGAGTACTATCCGTTTCGAAAATACAGCCCCCTTCACAAAATTTACAAGCACGGCCCTCTGTAAATTAGTTCGAAACAGTCTGCATTGGAACTTTACACCAAATTAATAACCGAAATTAAAGGACTCGTTTGTTTTTGAGACAAGTCAAGTTGGGCGTATTCTCGTTCCTGTTTACCGACGTGTGTTGCACTGTGTTTGCTCATCTAGTGTAACACCGGCCTTACAAATACAAAAGTGTGGGACGATATTACAGTCTGTAGTCCACAGTAAGGCCGGTCTACACTGTAACTGTTCTCGTGCAGCACTTAGCAAGATTATATAATGCTTTTCAGTGCTAAACATTTGATACACTGTTAACACACCGTTCTTCACCAAATGCTGCAATTTGTCAATGACAAAGCAAGTGCTTTTATACGAGTCCATTCGAACATGAATCGACAGTAATCGAACCAAATGATCAGCATCTCTATCAACTGTATTATTGGGCCAACTGTATAAAATTTTATTCGATTCAACAGGTACAATCTCCAAATTTTTTACATTCTGATATAGTTGTAGATGATCTTAGAACCTCAATAATTTTCAAGTTGGAAATTGCATGTTAGTTGTTGGAGCTAGTTCTGAACAGTCATCAACTCAGGAGAAAGTAATTTTTCCCATTCGAACAATCAAATATCATTTCTCTAATCTTTGTGTAATTATGAACCTTAGAAATGGAAATAAATAACAAAAGGAAGCTATGATTTCAAGGCAATATGAATTCAAAATAAGTTTGTTAACAACAAAAAATGAGTTGGATAATCATTAGTATAACTGTATTACTTCATTACTATTATGAATTAACCAACGCAAGAATAATTATTTCCCAATCGTCACGTATGAGAAATATTGGACTGTGTAGTTTGATTTCTATTCAATCCTCTCATCACTATTTCAAAGTATATAAGTCCCAAGATAATGAGCTTGGGAGCTCGAACTTGAAGAGATATAAGTAATATTCATTCATTCTTTCATTTATCCATAGAGAATTTTACAGGTAAAAATTACTACAATACAATTTCTACAATACAGGTAAAAACAACAGGCATTTGCCCAAAACTGCTTTAAACCTTAATTTCGAATACACAGTCTAGAGGCTATGTAAATGATAACTTAATTCACACACTATTTCGAGTCCAAAAAATGATTAATGTAATATCATATACAGGATGTTTACGAATTCCCTAAAAATATTCTAGGGCATTGTTCCTGGTTGAATAAAAGTATATTGTTAACACATCTTTTTGCCTAATCTTCATCTACTCAAGTGAAATAAATTACAGTTGGTTATTTTGAACTTATGCCAAGACCAGGAGGGCTATGTAACATTGATTATTGTTTGAAATTATCTAAAATAGCTTACATATGACATGCAAAGCAGAAGGAGACTGTTACATTGTTGTGTCAGACTTTAGCCGCATGCCTTGGCATGCACTGCAACTAATACCCCTAGCTGTGTCCTTTCACTAAAGCTGCCATATCTCAGTTGATATTGGTCTAGACTTTAAGATATTTTAAATATGTTTGTTACCCAGGACCAATGCCATTGGGTATTGATAGGCAGTTCGTAAACACCCTGATTTCCTGAGTCTAAAGTTGAAGAGATTGAAGAAATATAACATTTTATTTTCTAATGGCCTTAGTATCCATAAAACGGCGTAATATAGGCAACCCGCTCTACATATATGCAACCAATGACATTATCATTGGGTCTAGTGAGTGAATAAGGAGTTGATCCAGACCATTGATCTAAATAATATAATTAGATGACTTAAGTATAGGTACCTACCTAACTATACTCTATACTCCTATATTTAATATAAGATAATAAATAACTACATATTATAAGAACGGGAAAAATAAAACAAAAATTATAGATCGCTAATATTACCGTATATTCTATTAGATGGCAAATAATAATAAATTAACCATTATCACAATATTTCGTGAAACTGTTTCTCATTCGTTTTGCAACTTAAGTATAGGTACCTAACTATACTCTATACTCCTATATTTAATATAAGATAATAAATAACTACATATTATAAGAACGGGAAAAATAAAACAATAGCAATGATGAAGAATTTATAGACAATTTTAGCAAATAATATTTTTTATAATACAAATTTAGCATACAATATTTTCATAGTTCACAAAATATTACAATATAAGACAAATTAATGGAATGGAATATGGATACCTATATTGGATCTATGGAAATAAAATATTTATTATAATATTACCGAAACTTATATTTTATTACTTGGCAAATGATAATGAATCAACCTAAGCACAATATTCCTTGAAACGATCATTTGGCACTAGGCTTAGCCTGCATGAAACATGACCGATGAAAATATAAAAATACTTATGTATGAAAAGAAATATTTTTATCTGGTGCATGCAGATTCGTACATCCATAAGCACTGCATGAAACTACCATACTTTGAATATTTTTCATTGCATCAATAAAAAAATATTATCATTTGAAAAAGGCTCTTTTTCTACACAAAAAAAAACATTATCATTTGAAAAAGGCTCTTTTTCTACACAGCGAATACAAATACCCGACTTCTTGCCCGAAATTTCTGGTAGCTACACTAGCGCAGTGGCATCATAGCGGACTTCGCTCTTCTTAATCTTATTCTCTATATCAATGATCCAGACTATTTTGGATATTGGAAGCAGGAACTGTGTAGGCAACCCGCTCAACACTATCGTTGGTATCAACTCAATCCAATGTTAGCTTTGCTCATGGAATGCTTGATGACCCCCCTCAACAAATTCTGACTGTTTGAACCAATTGAATTGATAAAATTCATACAGTTAGAGTTTCAAGTAAGCAATCCAACTGTTCCATGTGAATAATAATTATTATGGTTAGCTCCTGCTCACCAATGCTGGCAGTTTGAAGTAAATTTCGTTGTAGACTCTAAGATCATCGACCCTCGGGAGCGAGGGCTACTGTTCCAATATGAATGTTAACTATTCACTGTTACTAGGTCACTACGAATTATGTCAATTATACCGAATAAACTGGTTGCCGTACGTCTGTTGAATTCAACCATGATCAAGTGATGTCATTTTATCGTTGTCTTATTCTCTAATTATTATTATTTTTTTTTGATTCATGATAATTATATCCAATAACTATTAAATATAGTTATATAAATACACAAATTATATATGTCAGTGATGAGGTCAATTTATAACTGATGCAAACTTCAGGCTCAATTACAAGACAAGCTACGACGATTAGGTGAACTGAAGATAAGTACATCAAACCTGTTACGGTATAGCGTATCTAATTATGTGGAGAGCGCATGCGCAAGAATGCTCAGCTTACATTTTGATGCGATTATCCCTTGAGTGACCCCCGCGGGTCATCAGTGACCTGTACCGGCTTAGGGGTCCCACTGACCACCAGTTGGGTCTGGCAGACCCCCAATCTAATTAGAAGGCCAGCATACGTCAAACGCGCGCGAATCGAGCATGCAAATTTCGCTGATTCATCATTAGCCGTGTTGCCACCTCTGATTTGTCCATTAGTTTATGGCAGACTGATTTCGATAGGATGCTTGAATGGTTTTACAAATTCTGAACTGGAATTTGGGGAAAGGCAAAATCAATATGACTGTGGTGAGTCGTGTGATAGTCTCTTCCACCTTAGAATGTTCTGTTCGAAAAGATGTAGATTTATCAACCCCCATAGGCTACTGATATTCATAATTAATGAACAATATACTCATAAACTATCTCATTCATTTATTTATTGAACTTTACACTTTCGGGAGAAAAAAATGCCTAGTTTTAACCTTCCCTCTCTCTTATAGTCTTTCTGGTCATGATGTTACTGCACAAATAAATGGAAAAAAATGTTTACATAATCTCATGTATACTCGATTATCGATTGAAATATATTTTCGATATCTATTGAGAGATCAATTGTATCGCTACAAGTTGCGATACATAGGATTCAAGCTCTCATGTATATGGTATGAGACAAGTTAATGTTGAAGGGCACGCAAAAATTCAATCAAATTGTGACATATTCTATCATTTAATGAAGCTTTCAATCTTGAATATGCTCTCAAATCAATTAACTTTGAAAAGGTGACATGTTTTGTAATCGGTATTATTTGAATGATAAAGTCTCATCTTCATACCTATATACAAATTCTTCATATTTAAATACAAATCAATGAACCAATGGATAAATTTATATTTTCACAATTTGTAAGTTCATTTGTTACTTTAAATAAGGAAAAACCTGAAGGTTTCCAAAAAATGAATAACTCGTATTGTCTACTGATTCAAATCATCATTTGAATAGATTTTTGATGTGATTGAATAGCCTGAGGGGTGAAAATATCCTTTTATTTGAACGAACAAGTTACTTGTTTAAAATAATCACTCATAGCCTCATCTATATACAGTTGAATACGGAGTATTTTTGGGGGGGGGGGGTGGAGTCCAGTCTCACTAGGCGTCTATTATGCAAAGAGGTAGGAATAAATCTAAAAAACAATCAATATCAAAATAAAATAACTCAAAGAGGGTACTGAGATTTTCGTTTTTCTTTCTATTCATATTACAAGTAGCCCTATACAGAAAAGAGACAATCAATATCATTTATGGAAAGCCAATCGATACAATTATAATGTACTATGAGGCCTATGGAGATCAATGATTTATTTCACCAATGGTCTGAAGCACGATCTCTAGGATATTTATCCCATCCAATGAACTATTGGATTATCCAATAAGTTTCCTACTACCACCACTAAAATACAAGAAATAGGCAACACATTGATGTACCCTTTACCATCTAGGAGAGTTGAGAGTTAATTTCTTCAAGAATATTTTCAACGAGCTACCCTCCAATGTGAGTGCAATGACAATAAATGCCTTCAAGAATAGATTGAAAAGGCTTCTAACAGAAAATCCTCTTCATCAACTAGCTGAATATTTCGATATGAATGAGGGAATATTTTACAATTATTTCTGAATATAATATTGTTTTGCTATCTTGAATGTATTTTTTGTATTATATAGTGCATAGAATTTAAGGAATTATTGACATGAATACTTGATAGATACATAATATCCCAATTTGATTTATGGTTGACGTTTGGAGTATAGTCTAAGCTTAATTTTAACTTATCACCTTCACTCTTCCAAAATTAATTATGTATTAGACTTGTTGGAGTCCAATAACCGCGAGACTCTGGATTTAAGAATAGATTTTGTGTGAAGCTTCAAGTTATTGAGGACCCAAATCGTTCAATCGAACGTGTTTTTGCCTCTATTCAGTGCAGAGGTATGGTGTGGAACCAGCAACTTAACTTAAATCGAAACCCGTAACGCCCCAACCTGCTGGACTTGAAATGAGTCAAAGTGACCGAGACACGCTAAATAAGAAGATGAAAAATCGAAGCTACCTAGTCTCTTGTCAACGTATCTCCTCCTCCATTCTTATTTTCTTTCTCCTTTCAATTTTGTCGTCTTCTTTTTCCCCCTCTCCTTATTCTCCTTGCTCATTCCCCTTATTTTTCAACAATAAGACTCAGCCAGCGTAGCAATTTGACATCCTACAGTTCTTGACTGGAACTTAGTGACAAATTGACAAGGAAAGAATAGATAGGAACGGATGTGAAGAAAGCAAAGGAAATGTGAGAAGAAAATTGAAAATAATGAGAAGGAAGAGTAGGAGTTGGAGAGGGAGAAAAAGAAGAAAGGAAATGGAAACGGTCAAGTTTCGGAAAAGTTTTGACTGCATACAGAACCGCATCTCCAATTGAGTGGAAAAATTTCTCCTTGCAAAATTGAATATTACAAAATGTAGCCTTATCGTTGTACCCGCGACATTGGCTGAAATAATAGAGCGATTTCCAAAATGATATTTTCTACAAAAGTATGTAAATTTTCAGTGCATTTATGGTAATAACTATATGAGAGATCTTCTAAAAGAGTATTCTCATATTTTTTCGAGTGTCTTCATTTGAATACAAGCTACTCTTACTGTATGAAGTGATCTCTTGAAAAGTAAGGATGAAAAGGAAAATAGGAAGAAGATTGAAAAGAACAAGAATGAATGTGAAGTTGTGAGAAAAAATATTATTTCAGGAGGAAAAATGCAGATCCTATAGAATTTTATCTCAGGGCTCCCACTTTAAACTGGCGTTACGAATATGGGGTTATCAACCGAACGTTCCTACATTCGAATAACATTCTACAGGCGATTCACTCGTTTAGAATCACCGTCCGGAATATGATGGACTGGGTTGGAGTAAGTGTACATGAAAAATGATGGATCTCACAACTTGAGATTGGTTCATATCAACCCTTCAATATATTTGGGAATATCACTATTGGCATCATAAGTACGTTCAGGAAAACGTTTGAAGCATTTCAGCTATCGCTATCTTTGAATCTGATATTATCCATGAGTTTCATTCATGGAAGCCCGAGTTTTTCGCAGCCCAGTTAAGCTGGTTTTCGTTTGTGCGTAAATGCCGTTGTCGACCACGACAGGGTGAGGATCTCTGATTGGGTAGATTCCAATTTGTCCAAATAGCCTAAAAGATTATGTTCAATATTATGTTTTGATGGGGGAGGTTGAGTTTATATTTTTTTATACTTTTGAATGGCAATATGTTGATATCATTTGAAATGTTTTGATTCTTGAATGATCAACACAAATAATGGAAATTTATTTGATCAGCTGTTTTAGCACATTTGAAATTTAGACAACATGAATGTTAACAATGCTTGTTGTCGTCGACTGTGGGAGTTTACGCACTAACGAGAAAGTACCTTAATGGACTGAAGGTTGATGATCCAATAGTGGAGTTGCAAGTTGTTTTTAGTGATTTTTATGAACATTTTCAAGCATTATGAATCAATTATTATAACGAATAACTATTAAACGATCATTATTATGTTGAAGATTTTATGCGAGATGCAAAATTTGATAATCGAAGTGACCTATGTAGAATGCAGGAATAGAAAAAAAATAAATTCAGAGGAAGCTGTAGACGGGAATAGGTGGAAGGAGAATGGAAGGATTGTATACGAGAAACAAGGAAAAATTCCCAATGGAATACGAGAAGCAACAAGAAGACGACGAAGATCCAAAAAGAATGAGGTAGAGAGAATGTTTTGAGTGGTGAACGAGTATGGTCGCTTACGTCAAACTCTTATTATCGTGGTGGTTGATATCTTCCTTCTAGATTCACTGAATGAGAAGTTCCATTGCTATTCCATAAAAGGAATGCTGACAGTTCCGTGTGAATCTCATCATAGATAATTTGCATTACAAATTTACTTCTTCCCATGGAGAATATTTTAAACAACTTTTCACTCATTGTCTGTCTGCTCGTTTATGCTCATTGAATTCTCCTATCATTTTTGCAGAAAAAGCTTGTAGGCGTACAAAGGATATGCGGTAGAAGAATATTTACAAGGGAGAGAGTAGTTAAGGGTGGGAGAAGACAGTGGGAGAAAAGGAGGAGGATGAGGTTTAAAAATATGAAGAAAAAGGGAATGAAAATAAGAGATGATGAGTGAGAGATAAAGGGGAGGAGAGAAACAAGAGCAAAAAATGGAATCAGGGAATTGTTATGGAAAGGAAGAAAAGAGGGAGAAAAAAGAAGAGAGAGAGAGAGAGAAAGGATTGGTTGTAAAATGCTTGAAAAAGAGAAGAGAACTCAATTTCATTCGAGTTTCAGATGATCATGATTGTTTGTCAGATGGTGATTGGGTGATTGTTGATGATTATTGGCTCCTCTCCTTCATCGATCGTATAATATATCTCACTCCTCTCTTCCAACCTAATTTCTAATCTGATTCCGTCGAAACCCCACTTGTTGCAGTAAGGACTGTCGGATGATAATTTGGATACTGAGAGATAATGAGCGAATAGTCAATAATTGGAGGGGTTGTAAATAGGGACCTTATTATTATTGTCTTCATCAATATGGTTGAGCTGACTGTCCTGAGGTCAGTCAGCCATTATCCACTCTTTGTTCTGGAATTTGTGAGGGTCTCATTGTATGAAATCGAAATAATATATAACTGTATAACTTTATCAAATCTATTTTATGTTAATTCATTCTTGTTTCTCAAAAAAAGAGTAATTATAAGACAAGAGAAGTACTAACTCCTTCAGAGACTGTTTCAGCTATGTAGCACGCATCATTTATAATTCCAAAGGTTTTCTGGTGGTATAGGCTATATTATAATAGTATAGAGGTAGATGTGGTATGTATGAAGTTGAGATGGAAGCAGCTATTAAGCTGTGATTGTGCCTTTAGAACGCATATTATGATGCTTTCGAAGCAGCCATTGCAATGATAGTCTCCTCGACTGCAGTGAGATTCACTTCATTCTGTCAGCATTCCTCATTAATGGCATCAATGCTTCTCATCCAACCAATGCTGACAATCTGAAGATACATCCGAAATTGTCAGCATTATTTGTATGGAACATCAATGCTTTCCATTGAAACAATGCTGACATTTCAAGGTGAATCTGACTATAGATGAGCATGCGAATGGCGGTATAAATTTTGCAACGCGAACGCGGATAAAATTAAAACATTTGTTTCAATCGGTGTCCTTAACTTGCTCTTACTAATCTTTCTCATGTTCTCTTGTTTTCATCTCTTCCCTCTTCTTTCTGTTCTTCCTACTCCGTCTTTTCCTGTCTGAGCCTTATTTTTCTCCCTTCCACTCACCACTATAATATAACCTCCTTGTTCCTCCCTCCATTATTCTTTTTCCAATTCCTCTTTCTCAAATTTTCTACAACCTACCTGCTTCTGAATATATACTCCTCTTCCCTCTTCTTGAAATACTTTCTGAACTTACTCATTCACATTTTCCAATTTGCTTTCAGCTTGCTCCTTTTTTAATCATCTACCTCTTTCTCAATCCTTTCTCGAATCAAATCCGATCGTAATTCATTCCGTCTTTCCCCTCCTCTGTTTTGTTCCTTCTATAACCATCTTGATTCTCCTCCAATGATATTCCTCAATTTTATTTTTCTCCCACTCTCTCTCAATTCTGGAACACATTCCCTACTCTTCCTCTGAATCTGTTCTTCCCTCTCAGTCTATTGTCCATATCCTCTACTTCTTCTATTCATCCATTTTTCCTTTCTATTTCCCACCTACCCTTCTAATGTTTTCTGTTACTACAATCCTCCTCTATTCAGCTGCTTCTATGTATCTTTCATCTCTCATTTATCTCCCATTCTCCATCCATCTCAGCTATTTATGGTACTCCTTCCATTATTTGATTCTTCTTCCCTATTTCACATAATTTCCCTTTTATTCATCCATCTCAGCTAGGCTATTCATGGTACTCTCTCATTATTTGATTCTTCTCCACTATTCCACATAATTTCTCTTTTCTTCAACTTATTTCATGTGTCTTCCATTTCCCATTTCCATATTCATATTTAATTTTCCATCTCGTTACTTCTCTTATTTAATTGTCCCTCACGTTTTTACATCATTCTTCTTCCCTTAATCACGCAATCACCTATGTTCTATCACTGCAATCAATATCACTCAAATTCTCTCAATTACTCAATTTCCTCAACTTCCAGTTTTCTCTCTCCTTCCTCTCTATATTATATTTCTCATACTATTATTAACCTCTTTATCGAATCTTCTCAATCAATTATTTCCTACCATAATGTTACTCCATCCTTCTTTTTCCTATCAATTCTTCCTCTTCCTCCCAATCCTATGAATCTCAACTTTCCCATCTCCTTGGAATATTCCTCTATCTTCTCTTCATCTCATCTTCTCCCTAACTATTTCTATTTTTCCATGTTCAACTTTCCAATATGAAGCGTATCATATTCTAGTTCCGGAGGATGTTAAAACTTTTCTGTTGAACAGTGTTCCGCGATTAAATTTTCAGTTGGAAGTTGAACCTTGAAATTCGAAATTTATGGGTGAATCCGTTACAGCATGTTCCACGAACATTCGGAATATAATTTCCTTCCAGCTGCAGTTGTGCTAACTGTATACTCTTGTAGCAATGATCAACTTTCACGGTTTTGCTACAAATTATTCAGAGAGGATTTGTATCTCATTAAAGAGGAGTTTGAGTTCTTTTGATTCTTCATTTTGTTGTTATCTTACAAGAAAATGAATTTGATTTTCACAAACTGTATGAGAACGACTTGATATTGCCAAAACCATTGGTTTATAGAAACAATTTTAGATACTGTATCAGTTGTATTGAATCAATTCATGTTCACTGGAGATTGATGATGATGATGATGAAACAACCAAAAATAAATTTCAAATTGTTTTAATAGAACAGTTACATAATTATTAATCCCTAGTAAACAATGTCTGTTCACTAAAGATCGATAGTGGTGTAGCAAATATAACTAGTATCTCGAATTGTTTTGATAAAATCAGTTGTTCCGACAATATCACTCTCTCTTTGATTATAATGACTCTCTCTTTGGTTATGTCGAGTGAGTAAACGTGTGTCAGTTCGGCTCCGTCTTCTAACAGATATTTCGTAGGGTTATACAGTTCAATTCACTTCAAATTATACATCTAGTTATTCAGTTTCTCGAGCTTAATTCAATAGTGAAATTATATTTTTGATTAACTCACACTCTTTTTATTTATCTTGAAAAAACATTCCTAAATCTTCAGTTCACCTTCTCGCCTATAAAAGTGTAAATCCACCTAACGGTACACGATGGGTCGACCGAATAGAGGCACACCGAAGAATGAGGTCAATGCTCCGAAGCCAGCTATTTCTGGAGCATTGTCCGAAGAGACCCTCCTCATTATTCGACAGCAAATCGAAGAGTCTGTCCACAGTGCTGTATCAATGGCTGTGAAATCTATTTTCGAGGAACTCCAGGCATTGAAGGAGGAGAACAAACAGCTGCACGATAGAATTCGTGAGCTGGAGGTGTCTTGTCACCTGAAGGTCGACGACCTCGAGCAATATGGGCGCCGACATTCTATACGTATTTTTGGGATCCCGGAGAGCGACAAAGAAGACACGGACCTGCTGGCGCTCGATGTCTTTAACAAGAAGCTGAACGTGCCCGTGACTCTGGCGGATGTCAACCGCTCGCATCGCGTTGGAAGGCGTCAACCACCTCAACAAGGGCAAGCTAAACCCAAGGACCGACCCATCATAGTTCGACTCTGCAGCTACCGGACCAGGAAGATGATCTTCGACGCTAAGAGGAAGCTGAAGGGTTCCGGCGTCACCATTCGCGAGGATCTGACTGCGGAGCGTCTCAAGATCCTCAACGCTGCGGCCGACCGTCATGGGCATAGGAATGTCTGGTCATCGGACGGGAGGATCAAGATCTCTATCGGCGAGGGAGGATCCAAGAGGGTCCACACAGTCGAGAGGATGACCGACCTTCAAAAATAAAGGTAAATTAAATCATTTCAGGATTCGATTACTAAGGTGCCCTTCACTACAAAAATAGGAAATTCGTATTAAAACATTTCACAATAGATATACCTTGGCATTTTTCATGAGCTGGCTTTCTGTTCTATAAATGAATCTTTCCACTGCTATTTATGATTATGTATGAGGCAATTATTTCAAACTAAGGAGATCCACATTTGTTAATACTGATTAATAATTTATCTTGATATTAATTCCCAAAACTACGTTCAATGCATCAACTACTATACTCCAGAGGGTACTTAGAGAATCATTATCTCTATTCTTACTAATAATTATTACATCTCTTACCAAAATTATTTCCATAATTAATAATTTTCGAAATGCTGAATTTCAAATAAATTGGATGATTAACATACGTTATAGATATGGATGTAATCTATAGGTAAAGATAGTAATCTCTTCTATATTAGGTGTACATAATGATATCTCTACTGTTGCCACAGCTCGAGCAATAGAAGCAATGTGTGAAGAATTATTGATAGAACGGAGGGGTGGGTAGTCTGTTCATATGCTTATATAGGGGCTGTGTTTCATTTAACGTTATCTTAGACATTCATCACTAAAATATTACAGTTCTCAATTTACTACTTTTATGTTATTGCAACTCCCAATAGTTAATTATACTTCTAATACTATATAATATTTTTCACACTTCACCGTTCAATCCTATTTAAAACTCATCTAAAATAATCTAGCACTTTCTCCATCGTCTCCTCTACTTCTTATTTTTCTTTCTAATTTCTCTTCTTGATCTTATATTTATAATGATTACTTGAATATTGTTGTTTGCGATGATGATTATTATTCTTTTCTATTCTTCTTCTTCTTCTTCTTCGTCTTCTTCTTCTTCTTCTTCTTCTTCTTCTTCTTCTTCTTCTTCTTCTTCTTCTTCTTCTTCTTCTCTTTCTTTTTCTTTTCTTCTTCTTTTCTTCTTCTTCTTCTCTCCTTGATTAATTCAAGATCACAATACGATGTTCTATTTCTTATTCTATAGTTCAGTTTCATAAGTTCTTCTCAATTTGTGCACATTCCTTCTTTCTCTTCTTTTCTTCCCCATTGTTATCATATTTTCCCTGTGATTTTTTCACTAGCTTCCAGCATGTTCAAATGTTTATTTCTCTTTCCATCTCTCTCTATCTCCACTTGGACTCGATTCTCCACCACTGGATTCCATCTCTCTCTGTCTCCACTTGGACTCGATCTTCCACTACTGGATTCCTTCTCGCTTACCTCCACTTGGACCCGATTCTTCCACTACTGGATACCTACTCGCTCTATCTCCACTTGGACCAGATCTCCCACTACCAGTTCTTCCTCAATCTTCGTCTTATTCATCACCGGAACTCCACACATCTACATCTTATTGTGTTTAGTGAATTTTGTTTTGAACTAGTGCTTTAAATAGTGAAGGGAGCCGAACTGTCAAGGCATGCTGAATGCACTCGAATCAAGAGACTTTTTCATTTAGGTTAAGTTTTATCAGTTTCATCCCCATTTTCCCCGTCATGTGTCGTTCTGAGGTCGGTTCACGATTGGTCTGCTGCTTCCATGATGCCTCTCACTGACACGTCAGCTCGCTCGCCCTCAAGTAGGTATGATTATTTCAATAATAGTAATAATGACGCAGGTATGTTTCTAGCAAATAAGCTCCACTCTTTCAAAAAACTTTTCAAGGCTGCTCACCTTAACGTACAATCCCTCAGTTGCCACATTGATGAACTCAGAGCAATCTTCCGTTTTCGGGACTTCAATATAATCGGAATTTCCGAATCATTTTTGAAGCCTAGTATTTCATCAAATTTTGTTGCATTGCCTGGATATAATCTTTTCCGGAATGATAGATTAAATAAAGCTTGTGGGGGTGTAGCAATTTATGTGAAAGAAGGTATCAAAACAAAAGTTTTAATCACATCTAAACAAGAGTATTGTTCCAGACCAGAGTTTATGCTACTTGAATTATCCTTATCTAGTACTGATAAATTACTCGTTGGTATCTGTTATCGCCCACCAAAAATAGGTCATTTCACAGATTTCGAAAGTGCCTTGCTTTCTCTTATGCCTTGTTATAACCGTATACTAGTTATGGGGGATATGAACACCGACTTGAACATGACAAATCGTAACTTTGACTACTTTCAACTGACTACAATTTTCCAATGCCTAAACATGACTATTTTACCTCTCGATCCAACTCATCATACTAATGAATCAGACACACTCATTGACCTTCTCATTGTTAGTGATCCCAATGAGGTTGTTCAAGCAGGCCAAATCTCAGTCCCAGCTATTTCTAGACATGATTTGATCTACTGTGTACTTTCCCATAAGACCCAAGCCAGAACAGAAAATTATCACTTATAGAGACTTCAAAAACTTTGATGAAGCCGCCTTCCTGACTGATGTGGCTCAGACTCCATGGCATCAAATTGAAGCATTACCCTCAGTTGATGACATGGTCAAGACTTTCGAGAATTGGACTTTGACTTTGTATGACAAACATGCACCTTATGTGACAAGGAGGATTAATAGAAAACGACGAGTACCGTGGATGACTGAAGACATACTTAAGATGATGGGACGTAGAGACAAAGCACATAGAAAATTTAAAAAGACATTTGACTTGGACAGTTTGATAGAGTATAGGAGCCTTAGAAATAGGGTTAAACAGGAATTACGGAACTCAAAGATTAGGTACTTGAATTCGTTTATGACAAACAATAGACAAGACTCTAAATCACTTTGGCAGGGAATAAAAGAATTCGGGCTTGGCAAAGAGAAATCGAATCCACAAATTGACTTACCATTGAATAATATAAATGACCATTTCGTTTCACACTCTAACCAACGCGACGAAGTTGTCATTGCTAATCACATTGATGATCTTGAAGAGCAGGTTACAAACTTAGATTTACCAATCACTGATCAATTTCATTTCCATCCAATCTCAGAAGAAGACACTTTCAGAGCAATTCAACGTATTCATAGTAATGCTATGGGTGTAGACAAAATTCCTATTAAATTTATCAAGAAGATGTTATTTGCTGTTTTACCAACCATTACATACATTTTCAACAAGTCACTTGAAGAAGGCATTTTCCCTGAAAACTGGAAGTTTGCTCTGGTTCGCCCTCTAAATAAAGTTCCATCACCCAATAAAGTTGAGGATTTTAGACCAATCAGTATTTTACCTGCATTGTCCAAAGTGCTAGAAAGACTCATTCATGCTCAAGTTGTAAAATTTCTAGACAACAATAGTAAGCTTCATAACTTTCAATCAGGCTTTAGAAAATTCCATTCAACTGAGACAGCTCTGCTTCGTGTCACTGATGATATAAGGTTAGCTATGGACCAAAGAAAATGCACCATCCTCACCCTATTTGATTTTTCTAAAGCATTCGATACTGTTGATCATACAGTCCTTCTGAATAAGTTGGCTATTCTTGGTTTCAGTCACAACTCGTTAGTTTGGTTTAAATCCTATCTATTAGGTAGGAAACAATGTGTATCTGTCGGTGACAAAAAGTCAACTTGGAAAAACGTTATGCATGGAGTACCACAAGGTTCAATTTTAGGCCCTCTCCTCTTCACTTTGTATGCTAATGACCTTTCTTCCATTATCAAATTCTCCAGTTTCCATACTTATGCAGACGACCTTCAAATCTATTTAAGCTGTCCCATAACAAAAATTAATGAAACAGTTGGAATAATGAATCAGGATATCAATTCGATAGTGGAATGGACAAAGAAAAATGGCCTTAAGCTTAATCCCATCAAAACACAACCCATTATAATTGGATATTCTCGTCTTATAAACAATATTGACCTTGAATCGATTCACAAAATTAGTGTAGACGGTAATGACATTCCTTACTGTAGCTCAGTTAAAAATTTAGGCATTATTATGAATAATACTCTTGACTGGTCAGAACAAGTGAACAAAACTTGTAAAAAGGTATTCTCAGCCATGCATGCATTGAAGAAAATGCACGATATCCTCCCTAGAAACATTAAATTATTATTGGTTCAATCTCTCATCTTCCCACATTTAATGTATTGTAATTCTGTTCTTAACGATATGCAAGTCACTCTGAATGATAAACTACAGCGTTGCCAAAATTATTGTCTACGTTTCGTCTACTCTCTCCAACGCCATGATCATATCACCCCAGCCCACATTGCTAGTTCAACATTAAAGCTTCCCGATCAGAGGCTTTTTCGAATAGTCAAGCTTGTTAGAGATATCTTGATATACGGTAATCCGAACTATTTTAAAGATGATTTCAAATTTGTCTCTGAAGGTAGGAGGATAGATGCTTCACATACTAGAACCGGAGAAAGTACTTCAAGGATACCCAATCATCGAACTACTATTTTTACAAAATCCTTCTTAGTCAGTGCCTGTCGTGCATGGAATGCACTTCCTGTTTCTATCAGGTCCATCGAGAGCCGAGCGAGCTTCATCCTAACTTTAAAAAAACATCTTTTGGAACAAATGACTGAAACTGTCCGGCCCTAGAACGATCACATGACATCCATCCCCCACCCATCCCACAAATACAAACCTTTAAACCATGTTATAGAACGAATTGTATATATATATATATTATATAAACTCATGTTATTTCAATTATCCACTGCATAATGCTGTATATTACTGAAAGTTGATAACCCTGATCTACTTTCAGCCTACTTCATTTTATTAATCAATTATTTGATCTTATCTACTTATATAATTACTTTACTTTATAAATTTTCTGTTTTTTTTCTCTTTATATTCATATTGATTAAAACTTTTACAATATTTCCATTAATAAATAAATCCTTAGTTTAAATAACGAAATTAACGTTTTGGTAGAGAGTTAGTGGGGAGGATATTTTTAATATTCTTTCCGAAGAATGGACATTGATATGTCCAAAGCTCCGCCAATTTATGTAGATGCATAACAATATGATTATTATCTATAGTTATTATATTACAAACTGCTTTTTCATATCATATACAGTTCAATAATTATTTTCTTAGTCTATATTATGTAAATTCATCTATAATTTTGCTGTATTGTAAGCTATTGTATATAAGTGTATAAGCCAGTATATATTGTAATCTACATAAATAAAGTACTCAATCAATATCACATTTTTTGAAATATGAATATTCACTACAACATCACCTCCACAACAACACAGAATGATAATTCACAGAGTAACGTTCTGTATCATTCATAATTCACGAGTAAGGAACAAGTATATCATCAGATCAATGTCTTGAAAAATGAGGTTTCGAAAATGGATTTATGGGAAATACTTGGACATGAATTCAAGGATAAAGTTTCCTTTCGAAATCAAGAAAAAGAGTCGTCATTAAATACATGTGTTGAAAACTCTAGTTGAATACCGAATATTGCTGATTTAATACATTTCTCACTAAAGGAAAAAAATTAAATTGAAAAGCAAACAGTTTTTTTTCAAGTGATTAACTCATCATTCCACTTCTGAACCTTTAAATTGTAAATGGTTTGGAAATGCATGTGAAATTAAATTATCCACAGTGTTTGACACAGAATTAATGTTTTGGTAGATTACTATAAATAAAATTCCGTCTTTGTCGTCATTATTCCAGACCATGTGAATGTTGAGACCACATACTAAGCCACAAAACAATGGTACCATGAAATAATATTATTAGCATGACCTATTCCACCCTCTAGGTTTCCTAATAATTGCGAAGTATTGCTACGACGCGGACTAGCTACAGCCGGGTATGGGTCGGGGTCGGTAGCCGTACTGACAGGTGGAGATACCGGACCTACACTTCTCCCTCTATCCTGATTCTTTACCCTCTGCTTCTTTCGCGAGATTTTTACTTTCAGGGGAAGAGTGTTTGCCCGTGCCGCTGCTGGCCGATTCGGCCCTCGGCCTTTGGAATACAGGGTGCAGGGTATGAGGTATACGGTATAGGGTATAGGGAACAGAGAATCAATAATAAGATTATTATTCTCTACAGCAAATAAATATCTGCTCAATAATCCGCAATCTGAGAATTGCGCTCTAGCTCTCAGCAAGCTGGACCTGCTAGCTAAATACAGTATATCAATTTCGATTATGTGGTAATTAAAGTTTAGAGGATAAGGTTTTAGGTGTAGGATTTCTGAATCGCGAGCCTGCAGCTGCGAAAGGATTTTCAGCAATTCTGGAACTGCTAAACAGGATTTCCGCACTAGTCTGATGACTGCGCGCCGGTTATTAAGGGCCAGTCTGTAACTGCCCTTAAGGGTATGGGAATCACTCTCAATCGTCCGAAACGCTTTTAAATTAATAGTCAGTATGTCGACTATTATGAGAGGATAGAAAAGATTTTTCACAGACACAGTCTGTCGAATAATATCGGGAAGACAACAGTCTGTCGTTGTCAGGGTAGGAAAGGATTTTTCCAGGATTTTCCACAAGGAAAATATCGAGTCAGAGACTCCTAATTCAGGAAAAGATTTCAATAGACTTTTCCAAGTAATTGCCAGTCTAAGGACTACCACAAGATCGATCTCTAATTTGCAACTGAGATCACGGGAAAATTCGTGAATTATCCACAGGTAAAGCCAGCAAATAATATTTGCTATTAAAGAAGACCGGTTTCTAAGAATTTTAGAAAGGATTCGCGGGTCTGAAAACCCGCGACCAGGACGATCTCGAATCTGGAACTGAGATCAGGAAGGATTTTAACACAGGAAGAATTAAGAGAAAGAAAGAGGAAGGATGCCGCAGTCTAGAAACTTCGGCGAGGAAGTCCTCAAGCTGTACCTGAGAGCTAGAAGGATTTTAGAATAGGGAAAGTGAAGAGAAAGAAAGAGAATGGACGTCGCAGTCTAGAAACTTCGACAAGGACGAACTCAAGCTGTACCTGAGTTCTCTAGGAAATGATTGGAATTTTCCTACTTGGAATTACAGCAAGTCAGAAACTGCTAAGCGAATTTAAAATACAGGGCCACTCTATAGTATGAAAACTAAGCAAGGAAAATTTACCATAAATGATAATAATCTCTCTACAAGGATAAAAATTAATCGAGAAAACTTTTCTCAAAAGGAACAGGGATTTTCCCACAAGAATAAAAATTAATTGAGAAAAACTATTCTTAAAAAGGACGGGGATTTCCCTACAAGAATAAAAACTCAATGGAGAAGAATTACTCTTTAAACTGAAGGCCACCTTACTACAGAGAAGGAAAAATATACGGACTACCAGTCCTGACATACAATTACCTGAAATGACGTGGATACTGATACGGAGAATAGCGAACCGATTCCCACTTCCCGTATTATAATTAAAAACGTCGTGAAGCGACAGAGTCGAGACTTATAAATTAAGTACTCAAAAATCATCCGCTTTAAGAGCCTAGCTAAATTCCCCACTCAACTATTTGTAACACCAACTTGAGATCCCTTACAGGTTTCAAAACCAAGGATAATTCGTTCACCCCCAGTGATACGAATTTAGGAAAAATAACCAACAAGAAAGAAAATCCCCCAGGAAGTTCTATCTTCAAATACAGTCGGCAATTCGAAATACAATATTCCATTCACTAAAACAGAGAATAGAATATTAACCCTCTAGTACACCACTATTAGGAGCGCCGCTCGGAACGCAGCCGTACACGAACCCGTTCACCGAACAACTGCTTCTCTCCCCCAGGTCTTCTTGGAGCTGCACCGGGTCGCTGAAAATTAGGAGGCCGGGGGAAAAGAGCTTCCTGACCAATGAGAGTCTGAAAAGACGATCACGCCACTGGTCATGTGACGGGGTTTTGACTCAGCTGCTCCTGATGCTAAGGGTGCAGCAAATGATGACAATACTGCTGATTCATATAGTAGATTAGGCCGGTAACAATATTTCTATTCCAGAAATTTCATGAAGAGCGATACCGACTCAACTCGGTAGCCGAGTGGTAAACAAGATCTGGAAATATCTGGTTAGATGAATCCGCTGCTGATGATTTAAAGGGGTTGACGGCGATGGTGATAATGCATACACTACTACGAATCTAACAAAATATATCAGGCAGTCGATCCTATTCCTATTCTAAAATAAAATAAATTCGCTAAATTACGCTGGACGACGGCTCTCTATCCGTCACAAAAATTCACTTTGTGACACCCCACTCCTACTAAGGAGGGGGGGGGGGTTGGCGATGAGAAGAAATACAGCATCCGAGGTACCGGTTGACTCCTCGAAGCTGAAAAGAAGAATAATTAGTGCAGTAGGTCAGGCTTCCCAAGCCACAAGATAAGCATGACCTAACGCTGAAAAAGAAACAACCTGTTGCTCCAACTATTGTAACAGCAGTTAGCAATAGACTTCATCGCTTGTTATCTCCCGATAACCCGATAACGACAGCCCCTGGCTGAAAGCAGCTGTATAATAATCTGAAAGGAAAGGAAAAGTAAAACGGCAGCGCAGAACCTGTGAAAAATGAAAAGAAAAAAAGAGAAAAAGATGAAAGATGAAAAGAGTACCATTCACCCCTCATATGGAACACATTAGGAGTCTACCTAGTACTGCTCCTACACTTGAGCACCTTGAAACGCACATTTGGCAACCCGCTCCACACATCACCAATACTACCTATTTCTTTCGCTCCCCTCCATCGGCTCTTGCACTGTTGACAGCTGGAATACAATGAATTGCTATCAAAATCATTCACCCCTGATCTTCTTATCTCGGATCGGGTTTTCAATTCTCCTTTCCACTAAATTCGCTACCACTACGGCGATTTTCAATTGAATGAGCTACACTACAACCTGAGTTAACTCTATTCAAATCGCCCCCCTCTATATGAGGAAACCGTGACAGTACATCCCGTACCACAACTATATCCTGCCTATTCTTAATATTTGAAGCATTCCCCTGCTTCTCTATATTTCTAGGACAGGGATATAGTCTAATAGATTCAACTCTTTTATGGAGTTTTATTTTTTTCCCGCTTACAGGAGCTTCTTCAGAGATAGGTGAAAACTTTTCAAGTTTTCTTACAGGGGATTTATCTACCTTCTCCATCCCGGAGACAACTGATAATTTTCCCTCATCATCCCTACTCCTTAAGCGAATACCATGAGGCTGTAACTCTATTACAGCTCTCATATCACGGAGATTTTTCAATCCTAAAACCATTCGCGAGTTTATATTAGGTGTGATAGATACCTTCCAATTATAATTTTTCCCACAAACGATAACCGGTAATATGGGCTCCCCCTCTACTCCAAGACGGTTAGCTACTTCAGAAGAGATAAATGTTTTATCTGTCGTCGTATCAATTAAAGCATTGAGATCCATTCCACCTACTCCCACATGGACATAAATCCCATCTCCATCACTCTCACTCTCCCGTCTCTCGCTAGCTACTGTAGCAACTTTTGAGATACAAGACTTAGACATCCCTTCACGCTTTAAGCTACCTGTTACTCCATTATCTACTATACTAGGTTCCCACTCTACAATTCTATCACGCATTTGAATATTCATATTATGATGCTTCATAAATGACATACCCAATGACACATCATGGGAAAGCCCCTCTACAACTACCGGTTGAAATGAAACTAAAATATTTTCTACTTTTATATTAGTTATAATTTTTGTGGAAAAATTATTATACTTCCCATTGGTTAATATTTCATGGTGACTACAATTTTCTTTTCTAACACACCCTACTTGCTCTAACACTTTAAGAGCTTTTCCACTAATACAGGATACCTCTACTCCCATATCTAATAGTGCAATAAATTTTTGCCCTGCAATTTCTACATCAATAAAAATGCGCTCATCCCCCAACTTTGACCTCGTACTTAAAACACGTGATGACTTCACTACAGCGATACCTGATATCTTATTGGTTTGTGAGACACATTTACAATAATCAAAAATTTCTTTACACTTTTGACAACTAGAAATTTCGGGACAATTCGACTTCCAATGCCCTACTTTATTACAATTCCAACACTTAGGCTCTTGTATTTCTCCTACCCTATTTTCTCGCGTTTTCGGTGCGGCTTTAGACTGAAAATCACTCCGTTTTTGTTCTTCACTTTTCGTGCTTTTCAGAGATAACCTCCCGTTTCTCTCTTCAGCACGAATCGCCTCATACTCTCTGGTTACATCTAACAACTCATCTACATTTTTAACCCCTACACTACGAACATATAATTTATACCTCGGTAATAAATTTAAATACAATCTTTGAAGCATCCTATCCCCCTCATAACTACCTAACCGTCTCATTAAGGTAAGCAAGGCTTCGGCATACTCATCAGCCGGTTCGCCCTCCCTCTGCTTCCTTGCAATGATCTGACTCTCAAGGTCGTTACTATAAGAATGAGGATAATAACGGAGTTTAAATGCCTCTACAAAATCAGCCCACGTCCTCCACTGGGAGCGACGATTCCGCATCCAAAGTAGGGCCCCTCCCTCCATCAGCTCCGGCAGGGCTATAAGAGATTGCTCCCCAGAGATCCCATATGCGCCCTGGAGTTCCGCGAGCCTCTCGATGAAACTGGGAGCATCCGATACACCATCAAAATGTAAATTCCAACTTCTTACCTTGTCGCAGACTTCTCCCTGACTATACGTGCCTGAAGAGCGGGACAGTGCCGGCTCTGTACCTGGTTGAGAGGCAGCAGCGGTCCGGGATCGAAGGTGCTCGACCATCCTCCTCCTCAGCTCCTTCACAGTCCCCGCTGCCGACAGGCCGAGACTCTCTAGGTAGCCGACCGCTTCCTCCTTATTCAGCCGATACACCCACGACACTCTGGGGTCGGCTTCGCGTTCCGCGAGGTCCTCCCGGCGGACCGCCTGTACGACTTCATCATCCTGATGAGTAGTCTCTTCTCCGTGTACACTCATCGCGGATTGGGATTCACCTAAACCCTCTTCGCGATTTTCTTGGGCGCCAGACGTCTTAGCCCCACGATGGGAGACGTCAGTTTTATTAGCATGACCTATTCCACCCTCTAGGTTTCCTAATAATTGCGAAGTATTGCTACGACGCGGACTAGCTACAGCCGGGTATGGGTCGGGGTCGGTAGCCGTACTGACAGGTGGAGATACCCGACCTACACTTCTCCCTCTATCCTGATTCTTTACCCTCTGCTTCTTTCGCGAGATTTTTACTTTCAGGGGAAGAGTGTTTGCCCGTGCCGCTGCTGGCCGATTCGGCCCTCGGCCTTGGAATACAGGGTGGGTTTTAAGGGAGTTTAAGATAACCCTATACAAGGAGACGGATCTGACTATTAGATCCCTACCAATAATTCTATTTATAAAGGTAGTACGCAATCTGAACCAACTGCGAATTGACGGCGAGCAAGCTGTACCTGCAAGCCCGGTATGTGGTTTAGAGAATAGGGTGCAAGGTATGAGGTATACGGTATAGGGTATAGGGAACAGAGAATCAATAATAAGATTATTATTCTCTACAGCAAATAAATATCTGCTCAATAATCCGCAATCTGAGAATTGCGCTCTAGCTCTCAGCAAGCTGGACCTGCTAGCTAAATACAGTATATCAATTTCAATTATGTGGTAATTAAAATTTAGAGGATAAGGTTTTAGGTGTAGGATTTCTGAATCGCGAGCCTGCAGCTGCGAAAGGATTTTCAGCAATTCTGGAACTGCTAAACAGGATTTCCGCACTAGTCTGATGACTGCGCGCCGGTTATTAAGGGCCAGTCTGTAACTGCCCTTAAGGGTATGGGAATCACTCTCAATCGTCCGAAACGCTTTTAAATTAATAGTCAGTATGTCGACTATTATGAGAGGATAGAAAAGATTTTTCACAGACACAGTCTGTAGAATAATATCGGGAAGACAACAGTCTGTCGTTGTCAGGGTAGGAAAGGATTTTTCCAGGATTTTCCACAAGGAAAATATCGAGTCAGAGACTCCTAATTCAGGAAAAGATTTCAATAGACTTTTCCAAGTAATTGCCAGTCTAAGGACTACCACAAGATCGATCTCTAATTTGCAACTGAGATCACGGGAAAATTCGTGAATTTTCCACAGGTAAAGCCAGCAAATAATATTTGCTATTAAAGAAGACAGGTTTCTAAGAATTTTAGAAAGGATTCGCGGGTCTGAAAACCCGCGACTAGGACGATCTCGAATCTGGAACTGAGATCAGGAAGGATTTTAACACAGGAAGAATCAAGAGAAAGAAAGAGAAGGATGCCGCAGTCTAGAAACTTCGGCGAGGAAGTCCTCAAGCTGTACCTGAGAGCTAGGAGGATTTTAGAATAGGGAAAGTGAAGAGAGAGAAAGAGAATGGACGTCGCAGTCTAGAAACTTCGACAAGGACGAACTCAAGCTGTACCTGAGTTCTCTAGGAAATGATTGGAATTTTCCTACTTGGAATTACAGCAAGTCAGAAACTGCTAAGCGAATTTAAAATACAGGGCCACTCTATAGTATGAAAACTAAGCAAGGAAAATTTACCATAAATGATAATAATCTCTCTACAAGGATAAAAATTAATCGAGAAAACTTTTCTCAAAAGGAACAGGGATTTTCCCACAAGAATAAAAATTAATTGAGAAAAACTATTCTTAAAAAGGACAGGGATTTCCCTACAAGAATAAAAACTCAATGGAGAAAAATTACTCTTTAAACTAAAGGCCACCTTACTACAGAGAAGGAAAAATATACGGACTACCAGTCCTGACATACAATTACCTGAAATGACGTGGATACTGATACGGAGAATAGCGAACCGATTCCCACTTCCCGTATTATAATTAAAAACGTCGTGAAGCGACAGAGTCGAGACTTATAAATTAAGTACTCAAAAATAATCCGCTATAAGAGCCTAGCTAAATTCCCCACTCAACTATTTGTAACACAAACTTGAGATCCCTTACAGGTTTCAAAACCAAGGATAATTCGTTCACCCCCAGTGATACGAATTTAGGAAAAATAACCAACAAGAAAGAAAATCCCCCAGGAAGTTCTATCTTCAAATACAGTCGGCAATTCGACATACAATATTCCATTCACTAAAATACAGAATAGAATATTAACCCTCTAGTACACCACTATTAGGAGCGCCGCTCGGAACGCAGCCGTACACGAACCCGTTCACCGAACAACTGCTTCTCTCCCAGGTTTTCTTGGAGCTGCACCGGGTCGCTGAAAATTAGGAGGCCGGGGAAAAGAGCTTCCTGACCAATGAGAGTCTGAAAAGACGATCACGCCACTGGTCATGTGACGGGGTTTTGACTCAGCTGCTCCTGATGCTAAGGGTGCAGCAAATGATGACAATACTGCTGATTCATATAGTAGATTAGGCCGGTAACAATATTTCTATTCCAGAAATTTCATGAAGAGCGATACCGACTCAACTCGGTAGCCGAGTGGTAAACAAGATCTGGAAATATCTGGTTAGATGAATCCGCTGCTGATGATTTAAAGGGGTTGACGGCGATGGTGATAATGCATACACTACTACGAATCTAACAAAATATATCAGGCAGTCGATCCTATTCCTATTCTAAAATAAAATAAATTCGCTAAATTACGCTGGACGACGGCTCTCTATCCGTCACAAAAATTCACTTTGTGACAATATTAAATAGTGATTATTATAATGGTAGGAAGACACAGAATCAATGTTCTGGTAGATTCATGATGAGTTATAATAACTGTAAATGAAATGCTGTCTTTGCTGAATACCCAACAACAAATACTTACTACTTTTCCACTACTTATCTCTACGATAAGAATCCACGATTCTTATCTCTACGGGAATGGAATAACAGAACGATGAGCAGGAATATGAGACAAGATATATATGCCAGTTAGCCATTTTCAATGGAAGTTACCGGTACCAATCTCTCGGATATGAACTACTAGAGTGTATGAGGAACCAGTGTCTGAGATCAATGTATTTGATTGTATTCCTGGGCTTTCATGACCTGGTCACCTATTTGAAGATAGAAAACTATACTATAGCTTCAGTAAACTTCAGTTTACTTCAGATCACTTTTTCTGTCACTCCCAATCATGTCAATGACTGTACAAATTGATAAAAATGGAAAAATCGTTATGATGTGACGTAATCAAATGATATATCATTCATTGGATAGAGCAAACAATACAATAGTCGGAAAAAACAGACTATTACCCAAAACTTCATCTATTTTACAGTTTTTTCTCAAATCGTCCAAATATTATGTACGATAGATATGTCCATTTCAATTTCTACACCGAATCATCAATCTGAAACTACGGTATAAAACAAACTGAAACTCATCAGAATAAAACAAGATCAAACTCATCAAAATAAAACAAACAATTCCAAATTCGAATAGATTGATGATAAAACTCTCGTAGAAACATAAAACAAACTTCAAATTCACAAATTCGAATTCATAGAATAGAACATTAATAAAAAAAATTATGAATCCGTTAATCAATAGCAATTTCAATTTTTGAAAACCCATGTAATCGAAAATTGCTCAATCTCCAAAAACTCGGTACTGTACCTCAGAAGTGCACCAAAAACACAAAATCTCACCTTGTTCTTCACATTATCTTGGCCAATATTTCATCTCTCTCGCCGTCTTTATATTGGATACCAGCAAGGTGTGTTGTATGAGTATCATAATAATTCACTTTTGTCCCACACACATTTCATCAGCTCTGTGTCACACGCAGATTCATTTTACACTGTCAGCATTGGTTGAATGGGAAGCATATTGTTGTCATTCATAAGACATGAAGACAGTCTAAAGTGTACAGTCACTCACAGTCATGCTGGCACCGAAATCAACTTTGTAAGAGAGACAGGAAAATCAGAGAGAGGGAAACAGAGGGAGAGAGAGAGAGAGTGTGTGTGAGTAAGAGAGTGAGGGAATGATGAGAAAGTGAATGTTGAGAGAGAATGAGAAAGTGAGAAACACAGTCTTATTTATAACACTCTATTCTGTCACGTAAACTCTTTTCATCAAGTTTCATTCTGGTTTTTCATTCTTTGAACTCTCTTATATCCTCCACGGTTTTCCGTCTGTGTTTAGGAAACAATTTTCCTACATGGTATACGATTTTTTGGAAGAAAAATACACATTTGATTTTAATTGAAAAGTTGAAGAACTATAAGAAGAGAACAATCGAGTGAACTGATTACATTATTAGGTTGGCTCTTTTTCATTTCCAATGTTTTGAGCTAATAATTTTTTACCGAGTTTGATAAATATACTGCTCCACGTGCAAATCTGTTACAACGTAAAGTTTTATGTTTGAATCTCCATGTTTAGATTTGAACACTGTTAATTTTTTTTTGAATTTCTTGAATCTATGAACATCAATTCTAAGAGAAAAATTCATCTGTCCCTCAATCTTTCCCATCTTGTTCCAGCTTTACCATTTATTCCCCTAGTTCCAGCAACTAAGTAGCACCATTACTAGTACCCTATAAGTTATAAGTCCGATAAATTACACCGATCAAACACTTTAATCAATTTCCCTCCAGACATTCTCCCGTAAAAACAATAATTTATCGCCTGGAGTCCCACTGGAGCAGAACAGCTGGAGCGAGTGACACTTCTCTGGAGTGTCAGAAACCCCCTCAGTCCAGCGCCCCTTCTGAAAGTATCCCTCCTTCATTGTACCCCCTACAAGTAGTTTTCCCTTCATATTATCCCCTCTCTATCTACTATTCTCGCACTTGAGATTCACTCCAGTCAGTATTAGTCGAATGGGGAGGTTTAGTGTTATTTACAAGGGTTGATGACAGTTTGAAGTGAATCTCACTATAGGTTGATCCCTCCCGAACCACTCTCAAGTACCCCCTACCATTTGTACCTTGTCCACTATTGCTGTCCCCCCTCACATGGAACTGCTCGGAGGTACTTCAAGTATCCCCCTACCTGTAACATGACTTTCCTGGTCATAATTCATCAGTGATGTCCACCTTCTGCTCACGTTGTAGCCAGCTATATAGTTTTGTTTTTGTAGGTGTCGTGTCTCAATTGATTAGGAATTCGAGTAAAGTTTAGTATATGATACGTGATGTCACAAATTAATCGGCAGCCATCATAGGGAATGGATAGTTGGTGATAGTTTAGCTAGATATTTATAGTGTATACGCATAACGATCGATGTGAAGGATATGAAATTCTTCATGATAATACTACTTATATAATAATAATCACAATAATAGATGGCCTCCAAGTTCTTTCTTCCATTATCATTTTTATTGGGTGATAACAGAAGTTTGATGTAGCTCAACTGATCAAATTAAGTTGAATGATAATATATTTGAATGAGATTTATGATCGTTCTTGGTTTATGTAGTTGTATCAGCTCAATGATAAAATACAGTTGAATGTTCACACGGCTCTGACTGGCTGAGGAATTGTATTTCATATACTCAAGGAATAACCAGTGACTAGTGAGTCTACCGAGCTGGAGAGCCATGGTACATGCAATGCATAACTCAAAAAACATTTAATCAATCGTGGACGCCCCATCAGCTTTCACTGCTTCCAACGCGGGCTGATCAGCTGACAATACTATTTGTAGCAACAACTTATTATCGACAATGCCATTCTACCTGACATCAGCATTCTATGCTACTATAAGTGGATAAGTTTGTAGGGATTGTAAATGATCATCGATCGATATCATATCAAATACACCAAAATTACTTGTATAACAATTATATACTGACGGAGGTGATGGAAACGAACCGTGACAACAATGCTTTTCTATGAAGTCCATTGACTTCGGAACGAGAATCTCACTATAGTATCGAACGGTTACGAGAAAAACATTATCTCTGCAATTTAATGAACGTACTCTTTCTTCAATATAACATGATATCATCTTACTAAACTGATGACATAAGGAACAATCATCAAGCAGTTTTTAGTAAGGATTAAACTCAATAGAAAAACGTGTGACTAGGCCGATACATTTCAATTCTTCAATATAATATTCTAAATTATCATGCCTAACGTATCAGATGGAGATCTCAAATTCAAGGATAACTTGCTAGCTGACAAAGAATAACAATGTGGAGAGGTCCCCTTTTGAAAAGCCATTTTGGAGAGTCAATACCATTCCCATTCAAAATAGACTGAGCTTATATATCGTAGGTGGCAAGGTAGACGGTGTTACTAGGGAACACTTTGGGCTTCCACAAATGTTGCCCCACTATGCATGCCACTCTCAACGTTCGCTAGCAATGCACTTAGTTGAATTTCATCAGTAATCCATGAAACTAGTATGGTTTTGTATGGTTTTCCAATCTGCAATTCATTGGGAGACAGAGTATATAGAAATTGATGCGAAGAGACTTCTCTTTCCCCTTGATTAGAAGCTGTATATGGAAGTAAAGTATCACATCGTTACCAGAATATTGCAATGGGACCTTTCTAAGCTTATGTGGTTAGTGGTCAGTGCAAAAGGTAAACTACATTTTACTGGGAAATCTTCTTATATACTGTAATATCAACTGTATAAACTCTAATATAATAATACCTTGGCAGAAATGAGAATTTTCCCCTATTATACAAAGTTAGACATTGAAAGTCTTCTCGACTACTCTGCCAAAACCGACTTTTTTATTTATAACTTGAATTTCGGTTGACAATCCAATTCGACTTACTTAATTACTTACTAATTTCACTTCCTCCTTCAAATATAATGGATTCATACTTGATCAATGTTATATTATTGGTATGTTATTGAAGAATGAATGAAGAATATGAATTCTCATTTGACATTTTTCATGAGAAATCACTTGTTAAAATGTTACTAGCTGTAATCCCTAAATCTGTGGCAATCCAAACGATATCATTCGAAATATTGAATTGAAAATTTTTTTTCTGTAACATGCTATGACTATTGGTGATGAATTTTACCAAATACCTAATTTCACAACTTGTTGAGATCTCCATAATTATTGTCTGAGTTGGAGTTGGAGTGATGAATAAAAGAGTGTGTTTCGAACAAGGGGTATGTTAGGCCACAGTATCCAACTTGTTGGGGGTCTGCTGGACCTCATCTAACCATTCTCACCTCGGTCCGTAGGGAGCCCCCCGTGGGGACTTGGCTAGAATCAATCTCCCAACCTCCATACATATTTCGGGCTTCCTCCTATCTGCCATCTTCCAACCTCCTATCACTCCACCCATCTTATTTTCCTTCTTACTTCCTGCATGAGATTCTTGTTGCTGTTATTATATTCTTCTTCGTTCCCTTCCTCTTTTTCAACTTCCTTCTCCTTCTATTCTACTTCAACTACTTGTTTTTCACATTGTTGTTTTTCGGCTCTTGGTCACGTCTTATTTGGACTGCCCATTTTTTTGCCTTTTTCCCTTTTACACATTCTCTGATTAGTAGTAGGCAGCTTTTAGGTTGCATACTTTAGAAGTAGTTTTTATGAGAGCGCTAACTGATATCAATCTTGTAATCTACTCTAGATCTTAAATATGTGGATCATCAAATTGATTTAATGGATTATTAGGGAGAAGAAGAATAGGAATGAGAATGTCTGAAAAACAAAGAATGTTGATCCACTTTGGGTGAGTATCGTGAGTATATATTATGTTAATCAACGTTTATAATATCTTAATACGAGAGATATATTGGCGTCACATATCATTAAATCAATCTTACTTATAGTGAACTATCTCATTAGTAGACTAATATTCTAATTATTATCGAATTTTAGTATCTGAAATCTGTGTTGAATTGGTTGAAGGACTGCGTTGAATTGATTCTATAACTAGTAACTGAAAATAGACCTGTGAACAAGAGCTGAAGACTGATATAATCCCACATCACTGTATAGGAGATGTATAATAATTCATCACATATAAATAAGATGTAAAAATCATCATTCTTTATTTTGCCAACTCATTGTTCACCTATAATGTCAATCTTTGACGGAATCGTATCTACTTTGAATGAGAACTATTATTATGCGTCCTTCTAGGACAAGGCTTTTCACGTTCAATACGTGAACCACAATGTTCCCTTGTCAAATTCACCGTATTTTGATCATAAATTTCAACTAAACTTCATACTGTCGGTGAATACATTATTTCATCAAGATACAAAATTCACCTGCCCTGACATATAATTCAGTCTGAATTCAACTCTAATTGAGCATCAATCGATGGGAGGTCTGCCTGTTTCATACAGGCCACTGACTTGCAACTCCGACTTCAAAACCTACAACGTTTTATTCAAACGTTTCATGAACCATTTAACACGGTAACATAAGGGTGACATGATTGTGATAAACTCTATACATGATGTGTACTTATCCGTTGTGACCATATTTTCTTTGTATTACATACTATTCTTGATTACATCATTGGTTTGGCCTACCTAATTCTTCATTCTGACACTTGGCGTGAAACCTGTCATCAAATAAAATGAAAGGGTACTAGTGACTTTATTGAATATTGATAAAATTCAATTTGAAGTTTAGTTTAGTGAAAACTTATAAGAGAAATTCAAAGATTCAGATTTCCACATTCATTTGAAACCTACCTCAGTAGGGTATGGAGATAGAAAGAAAAATAACAGCCTAACGAATAATTTGAAATGAAGAAAAATATTATTCCTCAGAAGAAAAGTTATTTCACATGCACATCTTTCGAATGGAAGGTGCATCATGTAAACAAATCGGGCAATATAAGAAAGACTTGACTGTGTTATACTCCAACACACATGATTCATACTTTATTCCCTCCTTACTCATATATCTAGACTCGCAGCTTAAATGAGCATACACATAATCAATCACATTCATGCAGAAATTTAACACTTACAAATCCTTCTACTTTCATCATTCGCTACATAGGCCTACATAAAACAACGTACGTATGTCTACTCATCGCATCTTTTGTTTCATTACATTGTTGTCGAAATCACATCTCACCGCAAATATGTACTGTAAATAGATTATCTAATATGTTATAATATATGGTTAATAGAGTATATAAACACACTGTATGTAGAGCTATAATTTCCCATATATGTAATGTAGGGTATAAATATAGCCAACCATGTATGTATAGTAATTGCAACTTATATGATGTCTACCTGACTGAAGTCCATTGTCTAGACTATCGGAATTGCAATATGATGATAAAGGGAGTAGTGAAATGGTGAGCTGGACGAGGTAGTGGGCGAAGTGGGAGAAGGGAAAGGAGAAAGAGGAGAGTAAGATAAAATGGAGGATAGAAGAGAGGATGTGTAGGTGAAGGATATGGAGAGGATGGTTGGGAGGAGGAGGAGGAGGAGTAGTAGAAGGAACAGGAGGAGAAGAAGAAGGTACGAAGAGGACAGGAGTGAAGCAAACCTCCAAAATTGATTAAGCATCGCTGAAACATGCACCTAATCTCTTTTGCAATATTCGTGCTACAATAGCTGTCTGCCTTGTAGAACAGATGGTTGATGTATATCTCGTCTTAACCTAGGAGATCATTGTCTTTCTTGAGTTTCAAAAGCTTTGCAAGACCTTTTGAAAGAACTGATACATATTAACGATACATACGTACGAACTCTTTGTACATTTTTTGTTACTAGTTGTACACCGTCACTGTCAGGTTGCAATTTTAACTTGCTCAACCAATTTGAATCAACTGATCATTATCATACTTATACAATAATACCTAATAAGTTAGCTACAAGGAATGATATTACAAGGAATTAAATTGCAAAATTATGTGAACACAGACATTGTGTCTTTCAAACAAAACATATGTTTCAGTTATTTTTTTACAACCTGATTGATTCGTGAAAACTTCACTAGGATAGTAGTGATTAGGATACAATAATTTATTATAATCGCGATAAGGTACAGCCTTATGAATAATTTGTCTCAATACTAAAATAGGACAAAACTGGGCCCAATTTGAATCTTGCGTTAGAATTCTTCAAGACACCTTATTTTCCAAGTGAATAGCAATGGCAGCTGAAAAATGAATGATATCGCCTCATCGCTTCGAAATTAGTTTTCTGAACTTGTTTCATAATTGAAATTCATGATATTTTCAGTTATTTTAGAGTTTCATTATGAATGGATATAACTATATCTTATAAAGAACAGTATCTGAAAAAAATTATAATAATTAATTGAGAAGCAACAAAATAATATTCATGAGCTCTAACAGATAATGCATAACCTACATTGTAAGTATAGTATGACCAATAGTGAGTAAAACTGTATTATTATCATGAAGCCATGAAGCTATACTAACTTCTTATTGTAGTGTGTTATAATGAAGTTAACTATCATGGACAAGCAATTGAATACTTAGCTGGTTCCTGAGCCGATCAGGTTCAAATTGTGATTGATGAAAATTTTGTCGGAAAGCTTATTTTTAATGCTATTAGTCGTTATTCCTGGCTACATTTTCATCAATTATTCTAAACAAGACCGTTTAATCGCCTACTAGAGCATTTTGTCATCACAATTCAGGGAATTTTCCCATTCTCAAGCAATGCATTCTCTCGCATTGGCTGATACAAACTCGTTAACTCAGAAAATGAAAAATCACTATTGCTTAACTATTAGGCAAAGTGCGAAGATGTTTTTATCAAAAATTGTAATGAGAATATCAGGATTATGGAATATTCATACGGAGATAATGAAATAACAGATGAGAATATGTGAAGTATTGAAGTTAGATAGCTTATTATGAATAGCAACGCTGGCAAAAATAGGTATTTCTTTTATTCTAGTGATGCAGTCGTAACAAAAGATACAGCATAAATCCCATCAAGCTTCCCTGAACATGTTGAGCATGCTCAATCCAGTGTTGAGCCTATGTATAGTGGAATTCACCTTAACCTGTCAGCACTTCCTATTTAAAACATTGATGCTTCCCTTTCGACCATTGCTGACGGTCTGAATCTTACTGTAGCTCATCGTATGAATAGTGCATCAGTCTGTCACTAGTGGTTTTAAAGCGCTAGTGTTCCTCTTCAACTCTATCTCTCCATCACCAACTTTTGCCTCTTGTTTGTGTCTCTCTTCATCTCTTGATGAGTGGTGTATCCAATCTATCACTATCTCTTTTTCATCTTCTATAACTTCGTTCGTTTTCACTTCTCTGCTCTTCCTCTCTTTAAACTCTTTCTCTCTGAGAGTGTGTAATCCAGAGTTCCTATCTCTTTTAAACTCTGTTCTCAATTTCTCCTCACTCTTTCCTACGCACTCACTTCCTCTCTCATCCCCTTCATCTATTCTATTTCAACAGAACTCTTCTTTGTTTGAATGTGTTCTCAACAACCAATATTTTTCTTGCTCATTCCCCTTCCATCCTTCCGATATTTTAATGATTATAAATTGCTCTTCCCCTTATACTCAATTCTCGCACTCTCTCACTCTCACTCTCTCACTCTTTCCCTCTTCCTGGAGACAGAGATTAGATTAGATTAGATAAGATTTCTTTATTAATGTATGTTACAATATTTACTGGCTTATACACCAATTCACATTAAATGACGGTAAAGCTAATTATTCAACGAATTTTACAAGGTATAGATAATTAATCAATGAGAATAAAGATTAAATGCAATTAGAATAACGATAATATAAAATTGTAATGTAACTTCATAAATCGGCGGTGTTCCAACAAATAATTGTCGATTATTTAAGAAGGATATAAAATAATATCCTTCCCATCAACACACGACCGGGAGAGAGAGAGAGAGAGAGAGAGAGAGAGAGAGAGAGTGAGAGAAGAGAGTTTTTGTTCATTGTTGCTCTTCGAACAGGAGTATTATCTCTGTGTTTCTTCTACACTGTTTGATATATTTATCCGTGTTATCTCTCTTACTCTCCCTCTTGCTCTCTCACTGTTTCTACCTGTCCTCTCTTCTCTCAACTGCATCATCACTCATCTCTCTTCCACACACCAAATCTTTCGCTAGTCTCTATTCACGGCTGACTAGATTTTGAAATGCACGCTAGAGCATAGGGCCGTTCACACATAACGGATCGACGGCTTTGAATAGTGATGCGGTGTGAAGCATGTAGCTGGCCTTTTTCGAGTCACACCACGTGACAGACTGTTGCGTTTTCGCACGGAGATTTCGCTGACAAAGCAGAAACGTGAATGGCGAGCGGATGGATAGGTGATGTCACAAATACTGTGAAACTAAACTTCAAAAAAGCTTTTCAAATTGGATGTATAAATGGATTACGCAGTGTTCTTTGAAAAAAATTATGTTAGGAATGAAGAATACGGTAATAAAACTCTGAAACCTCTCCAAATTCGTAGTGTGGATGGATTAACGAAGTTATTCAGAAACAAAACTGTGTCAGGAATGAAGAACATTGTAGGACTCCGGAATATCCAAGTAGATTGAGTATAAATGGATGGGGAGAAAACAAATATAACTACCACGATGAATATATCAAATGCTCAATCGATGAAAACAATTAAAACAAAATCATGGCTAATAATTTGTTTATCTGTTGACCAACTACAAATCATTTTGGTGAACATCATCAAAAAACATGACAAAGGATAGCCACGAATTAATAAAATAGTGTTAATAAAATAGAGAATATTTTAGATAAGCACACAGTACTATATCCCTCTCAGGGAATAAATGAAGGGAAACTAGTATAGTTGAAAAAGTAGCAATTTCCTGTATCTCTTTTATTGCATTGGTATGTTCGATTCAACAAAATTGAATCTTAATTTTGATTTGACAGTACCGTTGGTAGTGGTGAATGGTATACATATAAATAGGTAATAATTGAACAATGTAGTAGAAATACTATTCAATTAATTATGGTGGTGACTTGTGAGAATAGATAACAGAAGTATCGTGAGCACTGGAAAAGATGGTTATAAATGATGATGAATAAGATGATGATCGTATATTTAGAATAATAAAATCATTGATTCCAATTCTCACTGATCTTAATCATTAATTTTCTTCAGTAGCCTCTACATTCATCTATTTAATAATCAATATCGGGGGACAGAGCTTTGCTCTGGAGTGTAAAAGCATAGAAAATTCGTAACCAGAGATTGAATTTATAGTTCATATTTATTTATTCATTTTCTCAGTCGTTCAATTATTTTTACAGTTATATAAGCAGGCACAACAGGCTTATGCCCAAAAATGTCCCTTTTTAAATTTATACTACAGTCCAAAACTAAATCTAGGTTGAGCTACTATCACTCATTAGAATAACAATTTATTCACACTTGAAAAAACAAACACATCATCAATTACAATAGATATACTATGATTTACTATGTTTGCTACAATATTTGTTAATATACTATGTACTATTCTACACTAACAGCATCTAGTTACTATTTTGGACTTTCTGAAGTGAACATGTTTTCAAAAAGAAAAAAAAAAATAATGACCGAAAATAAGTTTCTCTTGCTGAATTTTTCTTCTCGTGGGATCAGTTGGATGATCCCACACATGCACTCGCTCACTCTCTTCCATTGCGGTATCGACAGACAATATTTCCAGCTGTTTTTCCAAGACGTATTTATCCTCTTAATGTCCTTCAGCGAGTTATCCCAGGGTTGAGACCAAGTGCAATCGAATCTTCATATCATAAACCTACTTTGTTCCAAATTTCGTGAGAATCGTTAGAGCCGTTTTCGAGATCCGGTCACATACAGAGAAGGCAATATATAAACATATTATATAAAATATATAATATATATATATATAATATATATATATATATATAAACATAGAAACAGAAATTGCTTGTTTAATATTCTAGGATTTTTGCCTTCTCTTTTAGCAGTGAAATGATTTTGTTCATTGAAAAACACTTTCCAAGTCTTTTATTTTCCGATATTGAACTCTCATTATTTATTACTACATTTTATTGTCATTTTTGTTTGGATTTCTTTATTATCTCTGTGTATTTTGCATCGTATTTGTATTCTCTGTTTAACGACATGGTTGAGTGGTGGAGTTGACATAATTGTCCAAACTTCGCCACGTCAACAAATAAATAAGTCATTCTATTCTAATTCGGCGCAAGTACAAACATATAATATAATCGAGTGACAGATTTAAATGAGAAATTTATAATGAATGAGAGAATATTAATTCAGTTGTTTATGAAGGAAAATGAATAATGGGAATTGTCAATAGGTGATAACTGAGAAACACAAAGTAGAAGTAGCTACAGCATTTGAGAACAATAGAGCAGAAGGTAGCGGTGGATGAATTATTCAGATACATGTTAGATTCCAATATGATTGAAAATGAATGGACAAATTCAATTGGGAAACGTCCAAAAATCTGCCATCGTTTGATTTATTATCAAATTAGAATGGAAGATCTTACACAAATCGAGGAAAGAGAATAAACAAAATGATAGCTGGTGATACTTAAAATAGAGAGATGATGGGTGTGGTCCATATTCAATGGAGAACTATTTCAATACAGATCTTCAATAATGTGATATGTTTTGATGGTGTAAACTGGCTTTATGAAAACTAAACAATAACTTACTCGCCAACTCAAAAATCCTCCACTTTTCTCAATTGCCCAACATTACTCACTCTCCCTCAGTCACTTTCATTCTCACATTCTCCCTCTCTCCCTTCTCCAACGCTTTATCCACAAGAACCCAGTTATTCATTTAGTGTATTTTAGAAACGCAAACGATATAAATCTAGCCTAATTTATTCAGTAGCTATTTATTCAAGTGGCCTCTAACATCTGACATTCATACTTGCGCTCAAATTCAGCCATCTTAGCGCCCTTGAAAATCTCTTGATTCTCTCACAGCTCACAACTTTATCATATTTATTCAACACTACATCCACTTTAAGCTGTAAGTTACACTCGAGTCTAATATATAAAGGTTTATATGGGATAGTATATACTTATACATGGTAAAATTGAGTTACTCCAGCGTGCGAGCGTGGAGATTTAATTCTCACCAACGACCAGAAATCCAGTAAATTTTCAAACGAATCGAGCTTGTCTTTTGTTCAACGAGATTTGTTGAGAAGAGTACAATGACATAATATGTATCACAAGATTTCTATCAAGCTTACCGACTTATGTCAAGTTAGCTATAGTGAAATTCACTTCTAACTGTGAGCATTTGTTGGATGGGAAGCATTTATAAGGGATGTTAACAGTTCAAAATAAATCTCACTGTAGGTTATTCAATAATCTTGTTCATGCATTGTAACTGGAGCCTCTATTGTTTGGTCCAACTTAACAAAACGTAGGTTTGATTCATTATAACATATTGAAGGTACAATCTCTCATGGTATGTGATTTCCTTTTCCACTACGAAAGTCTGTTGATAATTTCATACAATTTCCCAGTTTGAATAGAATTTATTCAAGAGTATTATGACCCTTACTTGTGGAAAAACATGAATTTGACTTCTAAAGTTATTTGAGATTGAGGTTTGAATGTGATCAGAGAATGCGTGTTTGTTTACAACATCTGTTGAATTATCAATTTAATATTAAACAATAATATTTAATATTGTTTCTCTATTTTTTGCAATTTCATTTATCAATGAAATTTATGAAGACTTTTAAAATCCAAATAAAGTAATGCTCGAATAAGGTTCTTTCTGAATTAGATAGGACCCAATTGATACGATTGTATCTTTGCCTTTCGGAGATAATTTTAATATCGTGAAGACGAAGATAATATAGAAAATAGCCTGTGAAGTTGAAAAAGGTTCTTAGTTTATTAGGTCATTCAAGTTGTGATCTTGTGATGATACATTCAGGTGATCTCCATAGTAGAGATCCGATTTGACTGTTTTGAACGAGTAGATAAATCCCTCCGAATATTCACAGGAATTTCACAAACGTTTTCTGATTGATTCAATTTCATTTGGTCTGTCAAATTAGATTGTGTTTACAAATGCGATGTAGAATAATTGATGTTCCTTTTGATGTGAGTTTTTATAATGAGATCCCATAATGTTTCCAAATTGGATTGTTCTTTTCATTGGCTGTTTTGACGTTCATTTTGTGATGTTTTGATGCTTATATTCTGAAAACATTTTTGTATTCAAACATTATTCAATTGTAAGGGATGAAATGGTTGATCAAGACAGAGATATCTCAAGAAAAAATTCATTTATTTCAATGCAAAGAACTACCTACTCATGTCATGTTCGTTCTACAACAATAGATTTTTCTATATTGTATTAAGTAATCTTAATATTTGACAATTCTGTCGAGAAAGTCAACTTTGTATTCAATGAACTCCAAACGATAATCCTCTTCTCTGTTGCATTAGATAATCTTGAATTTATATAATCTGTGGAATAAACGAAGTTTGCATTCAACAAAACATAAAAGAGGAAATCAGTCAATATTGAGTTTCACTCTCAGTGGAATATCTTTTTGGTTTTTTCCTTCCTTCTCAAGATATTTTATCCTTGAAATAGTCAAATGCATTATTCTGGTTGGATAATAAAATCTATCTTCTCTCGGAATATGATTCGATATGCTGTTCTCTCATAGTGGGAATCAAATTCAATACAAATGAAGAAAATGACATTTCATTGTATATGGCATTTTCCAAGCTCATAATTTCACCTTCAAAATAACTGTATTTTATTTCACTGACTGGTAAGATATCTGAAAAGGGAAATCAATCTTTCAGAATGATCCTATGACGAAAGTTACTTTTGTTTCAAGTTTGAAATGTCATTGTGAAGGTCGATATTGAACTTCATTGGATACTTGGAAATAATGGTTATCTTCAATTGAAAATCAAGAGAAATGAGAATAGTATAAAACTCCAGCTTCCTTCAGTGAATAGCTGGAATGCTTCGAATGAATATAACATTCAATAGCTCCAAATTCTCAAATGTACTGAGATCTTGAATATGGAGCATTAGTGTAAATGGATCTATATGATTGATATCTGGTGGACCTGTGAAGGTCCTAACGTCTGCCATTGGCCGGGAACAGACATAGTGGGCGAAGCATTCAAACTACAGTCATGAGACACAATTGAACAACAGGAATAATTGAAAAACTTGGAAATCAACAAGCAATAAATCAATGTCCTTTGAGAAAAGAGTTCCTCTTTTGAGCTAGAATTCATTAGAGAAAAACAATTCTATCATAACTCAAGAGAATCTAAGAATTCGAAACAAACTACGGCAAATTCTCAAAATCGACCACTTGTATACGAAACACAAACAAATACAGACTGAACGCTCAATTTCAAAGTTTTAAGACGATTTCCACGTACGGGAACACGTGAACTAAACTTGTCTAATTTCTCCAGAGCTTAAATTGGCGCATTCAAGGTCTTAAATGGATTTGCCCATGTAGGAATCCAGTTATTATTATACCGAGCCAGGGTAGGGTAGAGAGATAAATCTCTTAATTTGCATTGATATCTTACCAACATGGAGGAAGAGAGCTAGAGATTTTGTGAGTGAGAAAGTGTAAGAGAGAGAGAAAGAGATAAATTTCAAAGGATGTCTAATGCTTCAGTCTCCGTATATTTCATGACTTTATAACCATAGAGAGAAGATGAATCTTCATCACTTTGCCTATGAATTATCATAAAAGGAGTGAGTAGCTATGCTTTGAAGTCTGAATTCTCAATGTCTCATCCTCTATGTTACTGTGTATTCTGTATTGTAGCCTACAATCATGTAGCCATGATCTGATAATAAAGACTATCTTGTCATCTCATGATTTTTCATCTCTTGAATCTCTGCATGGATTGAACAATGAATATAAATGTGCTATGAAGTTTATTTTTGGTATTTGAAGCTCAAGTAGAAGTCGTGGTGGTTCTGTATCAAAGCTTGTGCATGGATAATTATTACTAATAAAGAAAGCGAACTGCCAGTTATTTGAAAATCCGATTACTTCAAACTGTCGTTAAATAATAATGGAATCCAAACAAAATCTATGCAATGTCAACAAATAAACAAATCGGACGTTATTTGAACGGTAGTTATATTATTGATTATTAAACATTTTTGTGGAAATGAACGACAGTCACATTCTAGAACTTCACATGATGTGCATTCTCCGTAGCTGTGAGGATCAATAATATTCATGACCTGATATATAATATAACGGTTCTATCATTTTCCAATTCCATTTATAATTTATTGTTTATAATAATATGATAATGGAGTCCCTCCTGTTGTAATATTGTCATATCAATTTTCACCAAGACTTCACAGATTTTGACCGTTTATAATATTAATGAGGAAAATGTTAATGAGGATGATAAACGACACTTGTTACCGAAATTCATTTCAATTGAAATAATATCATTTCAGTTGAAATGAATGGAAATGGAAGCTTTTTGCAAGCTGTAATCGATCATCCCGGAGTTCTCCAAGTTTTTCAAACCACATTTTTCCAATCATTTCCCTTCATCCAGAGATAAGATTCGGCTCATTGTGTTTCTCTAATGAGCTGTACAATAGAACGAGTCAAGAGCATTTTCCCAAGCTTTTATATCGATTTCCCTATGCTTTCCCGCATATTTTCCACGGCCACAACATGCTTTGTCATCAAACGCCTGCATTTTCTCAGTGAGGTTTTCCCATGATCAGGTTACGAACTCGAAAAAAGTTAATCAGCCCGTTGAATGACAATCGCATGGCAGAGGATGGTGAAAACTGAGCTCGAAACGCGCACAAGGGCTTACAGCGAAAAGCCTTGATTAACTTTTTTATCCTCTCCAGACATTCAACAGTTGTCCGTGCTGCTGTTAACATCAAGCTTTGTAAATAAACAACTCTTTTCTCATTAAAAATCGCAGATGAAGATAATTCACTCCCCGACTGCCTCCCCTTCGCTGTTAACATTGATAGGAAACTATTTTCTCAGTAGAAATCCTAATGGAGTCCATTTACTTTCTAATAATGTCCTGTTCCTGCAAATGCTGATCCTTGTTGTTAACTAAACACAGTCCTTTTCTCATCAAATATCGGGAATGGAAGTGATTTGCTTCGGAAATGATGTTGATGTGGACGTAATTCAATATACGATGATTCACAGAAAGCTGGATTGAATTTTTATTATGGTAGAACACGTGGAATCTAAGTTGAGAATTGAGAAACAAAGACTATTTGTTCAAATTACAGCTGTACTGTGCTTCATTGTCACGAAGTAATAGCATCAGCTTCTCCAAATGAATGGAAAAATAACAGAGAAAGCATACAAATAATTCCAGCTGACTAATAAATGATGTACCAAAACAATATTTTTTCTTACGCACTTCAATATTATTTTTATATCCTGAAAAACGAAGAAGGAGTGAGTCAATTTTGATGTCCAACGGACATGACCTGTGAAAAGGTTCGAAGCATTCTTGTTCAAAATTAGAAGCTGATTGATCAATTCTCTCTAAAGTTCTTGTCGAACTTGCAAACAGACAGAAAACGACTTTGGGCTCTAGTAAGTCGAAAGTAAGAACTTTGCCAACTCTCGTTCAATTAATCTATAATAGTTGATTCAAATAAATCCAATCAAATAGAACTAAGGACTTCTTCTACTGAAAATAATGACGGAAGAACTAGAAATCAGAAGGAAGTTTGAAGAATGAACTGTCCAAAAATTGTGCCCAGACCTTCTAGTTCTATTTATATAGCTTTGATTAGATATTGCAAATAATTATCATACAATAGTATAGGTGATTGCTTTGTTTACAATCAGAATGATTTTGGTAGCTTTTTTGACGGTTCTGACTGGCTGCTGGGACAGTTCTAACAAACCTCCATAAATACGGCTCCAAGAGGTCACAATATATAGCGGAAATGCTAATAATGTTGTACTTGCTTATTCAAATTTCTATCCAACCATGTGTCTTATTTCCATAGAGTAGTAGGCATCACCCACGTCTTCTAACAAGGAAATATCTCCACTTAATCGGAAATAATTCTCCAATATCTAGGCTACTTCTTAATTCTCTTGCAATAAATCTAAGTAGCCAGACTTCTGAACTTCGACTTTAAGTGTCTTCATCAGTAAGTTGTAAGAAAGTCAAAATTCTTGAATCAACTTGGAAATTGGCTGAAATTCTTGTTGGAGGCTTCTATTATCAAGTCGAAGATTCTCTATTTTATCTACGCCTCGGGCTAGCAAGGGGAGGAGTTATGAACTTTGTTGTAGATAGAGGAAGAGGATTTGATTTCAGTCTCGGAGAATATTCTTCACAGTGTTGTAAGGACGTGTCCAGAATTTCTCAATATATTTTATACTGGGTTGTGCGTTGAGATTTGTTTGCTCGATATTCAGGTTTTGTAGGCCTCAAAGGTTACCTTCTGGCCTCAAACAGTCAGCGTTTTGTTGATATTTTTGTGTTGTTCGTATTGGTGCGTAGAAATCATTATTTGAGGAACGAAATATATCTGAGACTAACATATTCTATCTCAGAAAAATCATAGTATTATACGTCTGGAAAGTGACCTTATATCTCTCAGAGATGGAAGACAATCGATGATTATATCTCTGAAGAACGATCATATCACATTATATATCTGAGGAAAAATAGTAATTTTTTATCTCTGAGAGATAAATAGTTAGACAAGGACTCTCTGTATCATTTCAAATAAGTTCATTATTTTTTCTTACTATTCTTTATTCTCTTAAAACACATGAACCGTTCCACAATTAACTATTCCAGATAAAGAGAAGAGGAAGGGGAAGAAGAGTGGTGGGAATGAAGGGGTGAGGAAAAAAATGAGAACTCTTGGATAAGAACTCTCATGCAAATAATGAAAAAAAAACTGTATTACTATTAAAACAATAAATATTCCAGTTCCTTCATAATAGTCTGAGTTGATTTGAATATTCTTCTCGTCGCGAAGGTGATATTGTGATTAATATCAAGAACTTCTTAAACTTGTCACATCTACTTATAAAGCGAAAAACTGGTTACTGATTTTAAACAATTTTCAATCCAAGCCGAGAAATGCTCATTTCGGGCGGAGAAAACATACTATAATACATCTGATAACAACATAAATAAATGGAGGTCTATAAAAAGCTTTCAAAAGAATTTCGTTCACTTCATATTATTAATGTCGTGAAAGTTTTCGTGAATTCGTCAGATCAAACAGTTATTATCAAGAAAAGAGTTGTACCTTATTATCAAGAAAAGAGTTGTACCTTTCTACCTTAAACTTGATATGAATAATCTTAGAGCCTGTCTCACTCAAATCCATCCTTATAACATAATAATGTTCTTCAACAAACAATGTGACTCATGTTGTAACACTAATTATCGGTATCTAATTACGTGACTTGGGACAACGATTGTGCTATCGCAGATATTAATTAAAGACAACCCTTTTCTTCAACATTTCAGTTCCCCTATTCCATTGGATAACAAGAGCACCAATTCTGGCTTCAGTCTTTTTCACTACAGAGGAAGAATTTGAAATTGAAAATCAAACTGGCCTGATCACTTTGCAGCTGCGGAGAAAGAGAGAGAATGTGAGAGGAGTATGAACAAAGAGGGGGTGAGGAAGTGAGTGAAAGAGAGAAAGAGAGAGAGAAACGAAGAGAAAGGGAGTGAGAAAGAGAAAGAGGAAAAGAAAAAGAAAGAGGAGGTGATAGAGTGAGAGAGAGAGAAGGAATTCCAAGTTGAACAATGTTTCATGAGAGGAGTGACCGTGGAATGTGTGCCTGATTTTATGATAGGAAAATGGAAATTTTCAATCTATAACTTGATGATGAATTCGTGTGGGTTTAGATGTCGAACATGAATCTTGACGGAAAAATGAATTTGTTCAATGATTCTATCTATTACTAGCTGCAAGGTTATCAATGAGTTATTGAATGCACCTGCAAGGTTGATGGGATGAGGCAGGTTGACTCGTTGTAGACAATCAATGAATCCAGCTCTGTAGTAGGTAATGAAACGTCTATGGATGTTTCTGTTGCATAAGTCCCCTTTTACACAGCAGTCATAATATGGAGTATCATTATTTACTTGATAATTCGCTGCCACAGTGGCGAACCCTTGTAGCCTGAGAAGTCCTAATTAGCTTCAGTCTGCTTTTGTTGCTTTGGTCATAGGTTCGATTATCAATCCTTCTGGAATTTTTCAAAATGGTCTTCTATGTCATAACCCACTCAATAGTAGAGACTATGTGAGTACTACTTCATTGCCCACGCACATTCCATGAACTTTGTGGACATAATCATTAGAAAAAAATAAATAAAAATTGAAATTAGAGAGACTTTCACGATTTAATGGGAAGTAGAGTTCGGTTGCCAGCCACATCATGAATGATTCAATGGCTTTTTAGCACTGTCAGCACATTTACCATCTAATTATTCTTTCATTGAGTGCGCTGAAACCCTGAAACCTTTGGACGAGTTACAACCTGCAAAGAAAAATTTGTGACTTTTCCTACTCCAAATGTCACCACAGATAGAACTGCTAATTAGAAAGCTTTCTAATCACTGAAAAATGTAACGCATTCATCTGTTACATTGGGTTCATTATAGAAATGCCAGATTTATGAAGGCAGGATTTGTATTATGTCTTTTGTATTCTTTATTATGATAAAAACGTATCTTGATCAAACGTTTTTTCTCAAAGAACATTTTAAAATTATTTTTCATTATCTAGAATCAAGTACATTAATTTATTATATAATGAATAGAATCAATAAAGCCTTACTATCTCTTGTCAACTTGCCATAGAAATGGAGCATATTTTTTTATAGTGAACTAAAATATTGATTGAATGTAGCAGCTGAATATACTCTGAATGATGGAGCTATAATATATCTGGTAGGTGGCCGACAATTCAAGGTAGAAGGCTGTCATTGACTGACAAAAGACATGCCCTTAGTGGGTGTGTCTCCTTTCGACTAATAGCAATTCTCTACCTAGATAAATCAGCCAACTATCATCCACCAATTGAATATTATTTGGGTCGATGATTAAGCAGACAGTGGGTCACTGATAATCAATTATAATAGCCAAACTACGCGTAGTTTTTGAAAAAAATGTCAACAAGTAAGTGAGTAAGTAAATACAGAACTAAGTGACTATGACAGTTTCAAGTACTTTTATTCAACATGGAATATCTATCATATCTTTACTGAAAAATCTAAAAAAGAGATATTCAGTTACTGTAAATGCAAATACTGGAATGCAAGATTCTTTACAAAATACTTTCCACATTTTTATCATAGTTTCTACAATAAAGATGACAATTCCAAGTAGCTTCACCTTCATTAAATGGTACAGAGATCTACAACAACATAAACTTCACCGGTATGATTGATGTTTTTCATGTTTGCTATCTCTATTCACCGCATTTCAAACAAAATCTGGATTCCAATTTCAAGCGTCTGTTGTCACCTTCCTGTCTAGTATTTAGTGAGTTCTACTTCATACTGTCAGCATTGATTAAACGGGAATAGCATTGGTTTGACTCATAAGAGGTGCTGCCAGCAACTGTACTGACCAGAACTAATCAAAAGGTCATCAGCTAGTGAGGTTGACTTCCAACCGACTGTCAGTATTCCTCATAAGCAGCCACAATGCTCCCCATTCAATCAATGCTGACAGGATGACGTGGATCTGTCACTAGGCTAAATACCTCAACTTTGGACACTAATGATTGGACAAAGCCACACTTTCAGTTCAATTTCCTTGTGACTATTGCGCTTTGATGTCATTGGCTGCAACCAATCAAAATGGGCGACAGATTGCTTTTCCCATTGTTGTTGTACGCAGGGCAACACCTTGTTTGAGAGTAGTGAATCATTGCAGAGTGGTACAAGGCTGGATATTGATAGATGATGATTGTGTTTTCACGATAAAATCTTTGACTGAGGATTTTAATCGCTTGGAAGATTCCCTTCATAGATGGAAAGAACGGAAGTGAATGCATCAAGTCAATAGTGTCATCAAGTCGTCAGACCCTGTTTGAGAGTATAGTGACTCATTACGGGCTTTTAATAGTCACTAGTCATGAGGTTCAAATATTAATAGATAATTCGAGTTGTTTTATATGGGCAAGACAGATAGATTTCTACTTGAGATCTGATTCAGGATTCAGTTTATTTGGTACATGTTTATCTAAATTTAGGCGGGAGACGGAATAAAGTTTCTGAAATGAACGCTGAGAGCAATAATAAATTTTATGACAATAGAAATAAGTGATTCATATACTCATTGAATATTTAATACAAGACGATGTTTTCACATTTGCATTAATCGAATTTCTATTTACTATTTGACAATATTTTAAATTCTTAGAAGTCTTTTGTAGATTCAACAGCTATTATTATTGAAACTTATCCTGATAAATTCGAAATTTTATCCATCCTGCAAGACTAATATTCAATAAGCCTGATAATTGTATGTTCTAGAACGCTTTTGTATTCGATAGAGTGACACAGCTTGAATTGCTACAATATTTATTCAGAGGTTTGAATTTGAATAAAATTGACCTAAATTACTATTTACAGGAACTGTCTATCAACTAGTCACGAAGATTAATGAGATCAAAGTTGCTAATTCTGAGTGATTTTCAAGTCAATAACTTTCTAAAAATGCCATTCTGTTAAGCTATTCATCCGTTATAATTCAATTGATGCTTGTATGGTTTCTGATTCTGATTCTGGTTTAAAAAACTAAAAAAATTGGTTTTAGACTAGGAACAAAAATCAAAGGCTGAATCAGCGATATGTTACAACAAACAAACCACATATTGACCACAATAGAACGTTCCAACTTATTTGAACAATACTTTGTATTTTCCTCAAAGCCACAAGTAATCTACCCATACAACAGAACTGGAAAACTTACGGAATACACATTGTGTACACGCTTCATACTCTATAGTAGCAGCTTAACTATGGTATAGTTATATCGCTTCAGCTCTTTGTTGTTGTACCCTAAAAATAGTTATACTAAATTTTACTTCATATTTGCTCCATGTGCGATGTGTTACTAGTCCTACAGTATTTTATGGATACTACATGTATACTGTTTGTCCACCAATAAACCTTCAGTACCTCTGTTCTCTGAAACTATCTCAAATTGGCCACTGTCATCACTATAATAATATATGTATTTTGATGGTAACTGTGATCACTACAGCCCTTGGTCGTTTAATAAATTGGACGCCATCCACGACCCCAAATAACAACCCGAATCACCGTGAATGGGAGATTCACTTCAATCTTTCAGCATTGATTAAATGAGAAGCTTTGGTGTCAGTATATGAAATGCTGACAGTTCAATGTGAATGTTGTTAGTCGAAATTGCAACCATTCTGTTGAGTTTGATCGGCTCCGTTTAATAACAGTGGTATCATAATGATCTTATTGAATCAGGAGGACAACTTGTACTAGAATGAGACTCAATTTGATCTGCCAGTATTATTTGAATAACATGCTTTGATGTTAGGACTTGCTTTGATGCAACATGCATAATAGGAATGTTGACAATTCAGAGTGAATTTCACGATAGGTATTCCATTACTTCAATTTGCAATCATCCCTCAACATCCTGGATTGATTGATCCCTCAACATACTGTCAACCATGGAGGTTTGATCGAGTTTATACGTTTGTAGTCCGATTCCTAAGATTATTTGGATAGGTCTGGAACACTGATTGTAGCCTTAATTGACCTACAATAGAAAAGAAAGGAGAATACAGAATGCCCCAGGTGTATTAATCAATTTCGAATAGAATAAATTGTCCATTATAAAAAAAGGCCAACATCAACAAAATTGACAAACACTAAACTAATCACAAAATTTCAATCACAATGTGAGAAGATAAGTTCAATAACAGTAAGAGAGATGAATCAAGACTGTTAAAAAATCTTGTAATGAGTAGAAGAGGGCTCTTAGAATCTTATTTCAACACTGCGTATATCAAGAATCTCAAAGAAAATGTGATCTCGAACAAAAAAGCATTCCATTGGAATTTTTTTATTCTGTTATATTGTCTATTTTCTATTTTCGCTTTCAAAAATAATTAGAATAGGCTTAGATTTGACTAAATTATCGACATTCCAAATACCCCATTCCGTGGGTGTTGTATTGATCGAACAATGATAATAATTATAAATATGATAATAATTCATTCAAGTATCAGCTAGCAGGTAACCCATGCTTTTAGAATAAGAATGAATAACTATACTCGGTAATTTTAGAATTCTATTGTAAAATTTTAAATTGATGAGATCATTAGTTCATAAGTAGTAATGATGCGTTAATCGTTTATTTCTTATCTCGTACATTTTATAAAACAATTCCTTTCTTTATAATATATTATATATATTTGAATAGATAGATTAAGTATCTTTCAAAAAATTGGAGTTTTTAAGATCACGTAACAAAATCAGTCAATGAGAGAGCATTGTGGGCGTGGTCTTGTAGCCTCTCGTACTATGGTTACGACAGTAGCATAGTTACAAACTATTGGTTAAGATATTATGAGAGTTAAAGAACAGTCTTTCAATAGCATTAGAACAAAGTTCATTTGAATTTGAATTAAATTGACCTATATTACTATTTACATGAACTGTCTATCAACTAGTCACAAAGGTTAAATTGTTAATTCCTGAGTAACACTATCATTATTGAAAGCTCAAGGAATTCATGTATTCTGATTTTTTTACAATATGAACTCTGACCCTAACCTACATTAAGTAGGAGTATGTCAGTCATAACAAACAATTGAGATGCCAATATGCAAACTTGTTAGCATTCAAATAACATCCCTTCCTCGAATTTTGCACCAAAGGTAACATCCCATGGGATTGCTTGAAACAAGAAGAAGTAATTTGAATGTGAATGCTGAGCCCAGCTTCAGTGGAGGAGTCTTCTTTGCAAGCTTTGACTTCAATCATACACGGAATGAACTCACGACCTTTTGCATTCAGGGCTTGGAATTGCTACCAAAAAGGTCCACTAGAAGCATATGATTGAAGTTGAGACATTACTAATTACTATTTCATTGATGAAATCACCACAATCACTTATAAAAGTAGGGTACTAAGAATTCTAATTCAACAATAGATTTTTAGTTATTGTAGTAGGGATTTGATTGAAGGTACTGTAAGACAGAATATTGAAACCTACGACAGTTGTATAGAATATAAGCATCCGTGTTATCGGATGGGCACGTTAAGCTGTCGGTCCCGGCTGAAGTATGACAGTCGTAAGGTCCATTGACGGCTTAAATTATATATTCAGGCGGTGGGACCTTCCCGCAAGGAACTCCCCACCAACAAAAGCCATACGAATTTACTTTTTATAGAATATAAGCGATTCATAAGCTTCAAAATCATTCTTCTGGTAGATCAGGTCCTACCTGAACCTATGTAGACTCCTCACGTTTTTATAAATCATCATTCGCGCACAAGCATAGAGCTTATGCGAGCATCATCCTCGGAAATAATGAGTTCGAATTAGTTATCATCTTCAGTGGAAACTGTGAACGGATTCTAAATTTTTATGAGGTATATCTGATTATAAGTTTTTTCGGGACTAAGTACGTTATACTCTTCAATCATGAAAGGGTTCAGATAGTCGGTTGAACAACATAAGAATATTCAATTTTCAATTACTGAACTTCATATATTAATAGTGGCGTCCAATCATCATGGAAGAAGAACTATAATAAAGATCTGTATATTACCAGCTACTATACTGAAATTTATTTGAAATAAACTTTAGTTTTGAACAGCTAAGAAAGTTGGAGTTTCATATGATTTTCGAATAGAAAAATTAAATTTGTTTGTAGGAGATTCATAGGATATGAACCATAGGACTATATGTACCATAGGATATGGTACATGAGGAAGATAATTTTGAAACAACATAAACTTTTGACTCAACAAAACTCATATCAAACGTAGACTCACAATACCATATAAAATCGATTAATCCACTACATTGTATTATGATTCAATTTCCCAGACGAAATTAACACTCAAAACGCTGCAGAATGACACACGACGATGTAACCGTTTAGAAAATTGAGTTTGAAAATTCATTGGAATCGGCTTGAAAAAAGTAATTCTCTTGCTAGCAGAAGGGATTAAAATATCACACACAACATTGCTGCGGAGGAGAAAAAGAACAATTTTCCATTCATTCAACGACAATGATACCGGTTATTGAATTTGATTGATGAATTTTGGCCCATTGTTTCAATGCAAAACTGAATAATCGAATAGAACGCCATGTTGATTGACGCATGTATGCAATTTTTGAGTGAATTTTTTCGGGTTGATGAATGATCCCAGAAAGATATTCGATTAGTCCTCAATTCATCAGCTGATCCCAGCCAAGTGTTAATTAGACGGATATTAACGTATATCCTTTTCAAGAACTAACAATGATTTTTTCTAGCTCCCTGTTTGCGTATTACCAGTGTATGCCTTCTCTGCATACATGGATTAAGACCTATATCTGTTTTGTTGTTTTTGTTAAAGCAACACAGCATTACATCTTCATTGAATTGGATCTCAGTCTCTTATTATTCAGTTCTACTACACAATTCACATACAATTTTCTTATATGAAATGATCACTTGAGTTGTCAATTATCAAGATCTATGAGGATGCATGATGTAATCTACATAAGTGGAGTAATCCAAGTCTTTTCTTTTTTTGTTCCACATCCTCGCCATCTATTTCCAATATCTTCCTGTATTGGTTTCTTTTTCTTCTTCTTCTTATTCTTCTTCTTCTTCTTCTTCTTCTCTCTTCTTCTTCTTCTTCTTCTTCTTCTTCTTCTTCTCCTTTTTCCTCCCATTCTTCTCCACTGTTTTTCTCTCTTCCAGCTACTCGTTTTTTCTAAAAGGATCCAATCTCATCATCTCCTTTGCAATCGTTTCCTCTCAATTATCCTTCTCAAATCCCCCTAATATTTTTCCTCTTTCTTCATTTTTCAACTCCTCCATCTTCCAACTCATTCCACTCATTCCAATTATTCTCCTTCTATTTACCAGATTCAAAAGTCAGTGATGTGGACTGGAATTGACCAAATCTGTTGCCGAAATCAATTGTCCCAAAACAACCGCAGAATACCGGAATTGTCATTCAAATTGGCAAAAATATTATCTTTGGAATGAATCCTGAATGAAACTGCAGTGCGCTGTAATGAACAGTCTTGAGCGACTTATTATTCCCAGAGAACAATGGAATCTGCATTGTTTTAGAAGTCAGTAGAGGGTGACAAAGTATTTGCTGGGAGCTTAATAATAGCATCTTCTAGTTTCCCTCTATATAGAAATAAAAATCTCCTTGAATTTTCTTTGTAGAGTTTGACTAATTGAAGAAACTCATATTCTCAATGATCAGAAGCCGCTAATCATTTTGGTATTTGAACTGAAATTGTAAATTCATATATTTATGATATTTTAGATACCATAATTTGGAATCTGATCTAATGCTACTAGTATCCAATTTGGAAAATTTCATACTACTTTAATATTTTACAACATTTTATAACATATTGAGCACCTCTGGGAAGTAATTATCAGGGAAATGATTGAATAAAAAAAAATGAATAAAATGGATAAAATATTAAATGAATAAAATGAATGATTATTTGAGTGATCTCCTATACATTCATGAAATTTCAAAGGATGATGTTAGCTTTTGATCATTTAAAAAATGGCAGACCATAAGCATAGGTACTCATACGGCAAACGCTGTCTCTATGCCATAAGTCAACTATCCGCGTATGATCGAAACAATATTTGCTTACACGGTGTTATCTGTTACAAACATGAATCACATTCAGGAGATAAGCATGCAGGTGATACAAACGATCAGTTATGAATAATAGAAAAGTACAAAATAAAGAGACATGAGAGAGAGACATGGAAACAAGAGACAAAGAAGGGCAAGAGCTGAATGAGAAGGTAATAGGGAGAGAGAATGAGGGTAAGGTTGAGGTGGATGTTAGATGAAAAGGATGAGAGCGAGGAAGAGGATGACTAGTGGAAGAAGAAGGAGGGATGGAAGTACTGGCTTGGTCAGAAGAGAATGAAGGAGAAGGATAGGAAAAAGGTAATGATTGGTAAGGTAGGAGAGGAGCAGAAGGATGAGGTTGAGAAAGAGAAGGATAAAAGGGATAACAAAGAAGTGGAAGTAATAAAATGCGTGGTTAGAGACGAAGGGTAGGTAAAGAAAGAAGATGGAGAAGAAGAGATAAGAGGAGATGAAGGGGAAGAATAAGAAAGCATGAGATGAAGAAAAACAGGTGGTGTGAGGATCAAGATTGCTGAGTAGAGGACAAGAAGAGGAAGAAGAGGAACGAGAATTTTGTGAATGGGACGATAGAGAAGGAATAAAAGGGAAACAAAATAAGATGATGTGGTGAGGGGATAGAGTGGAAAAGGTGTGAGAGAGGATAAGGAGAAAAAAAGAGAAGAATGAGTTGGAGGAAGAAAGGGTGGACTAGGAGTAGAAGAACGAATAAGTCACGTACCGTACCAAAAATAAATTCATGTTTCGACGCTACTAGTCACCAACTGAATTTGAAGCACACATCACACTCAACTCGATTTCACTAATTTATCATCGTTGCAGGTTGCAAGGTTTATCACTTGCCAACTGAGTTATCACTCCCCACTTACTACTAGTGACATTCACTCCAAACTGTCACCATTCCTCATGAATAACATCCCTGCATTTCATTCAATCAATGCTGACAGTTTGAAGTGAAATAGAGTCAATGCTTTCCATTCAACCAATGCTGGGGGGTTGGGGTGAATCTGACTATAGACACTGCAGTTCATGTCCAGCCTATTATGTCACGCACTTATTCCCTTTGGCAAAACAAGGTCAGATATAAAAAGCGTGCTTAAAAGTGCACTTCGATGGCGATTCCTCATATTGTTGATTCCGTTTGTATATCCCAATATTATGGTTGAACTCCTTCACCGACTACCGTTTCCAGTTTCTAATATTTTCTATAATTGGAAAATATATTATTGAACTTTTGGAAAATCTGTACTGTTTTCTATTATACACTCTACATACACTTTTCCTATTAATAGATTCAGAAAAATAGAATTTGATCATATTCATTGTCATATGACTCAATAACTGCCACAAAGCTGAAATTATAATAATTATACTAGAAATGGAATGGTGAATTTGGCACTGAAGATAATTCATAGGAATTCTATAATATTGTCAATAGCAGTTTTAAAGATGAGAGGCCAACTATAAAATCAGTTTTGAATTTGCAGCAGAAAGATTCTTTTTCTACAACTGCATGTAAAGAAAGAATTTACATACTCAATTCTCCTCGTAAACAGCATATTTCTGAGGAGAATCTACTTTTTCGCTCGCTAACCATCCGCGCATGCGCAGTAGACCTCCTTTACGCTCGCTAATCATCCTGATCGCTAATCAGCTGATGATAAGCAGCTTGCCAAAAGACAAACCACTCTCGGTCAGATCATAACCTAAAAATTCGTTAATTATTCCGATTCTGCAGCCATGATGGATATCAGTGTAGACGAATTATTATTAACTCCGCCAGATATAAGTGATTTAACAGGTTTGTGCAGTTGTAGAAGAAAATTTGTATGTAATTCGCGCGTAATGCTTTTTAATCGCTCTTGCAAAATTATCACGCTCCGCTTCGCGTCCCGTGATAACTGTTTTGCGCGAGCGATAAAGTCGCGCATTACGCTCTTAATACATAAATAGCTATTTCCTACAGGTACCTTGGAAAGTGACCATTTCTGAACTGATTGCAGGCCGCAAAGAATCACTTTTCTGCTCTAGTGCGCAAAGTATTTCTTTGAGTACTCCAGATTTGCAACATGGCAACACAATAAATATTTTTTGTTGTCTATGTTATTAAAAAAAAAAATCAGTTTACTTTGAGCATTTTTCGGTAATTTGAATCATAAGTTTAAGTTTCTGAATACTGTTTTTAGTACTTTTTAGCTGGATGAAACGAGCTTAGGTACGATTTTTTCCGCTTGGTCGCGCGCTTGTTCAGTCATCTTGCAGCCATCCCAGTCAGCTGTTGATATTGTTGGCGTGTATTTTGAATGGGAATTTGTTTTATCTGCATGTTTTCTGATTTTCAAATAAATAAAAATGAGAACTCATTGAATTATACATTTTGAATGTTATTAATCATTCATTATTTCAAATAATATTTTTTCATTCATAAATTGATTGGTTGAAGAATTATTTATAAATTAGGATTTACTCAAAATCATCCAAATCAATTTACTCAAATCAATTGAATCAATTTTATTTTTAATTCGAATAAATTATCGATTAATAATTTTCAATTGGATTATCAAGTTTAAAATAAATTAAAGTTTTTATTAATAACAAAATTATACAGACAAACATTTGATGGATTTCAGCCATCATTCCACCCATAATCAACCACTTTTCATATCTAATGGTAACTGTAAATTTAATGTGAAATACGTGCGCAAAGTTCCTCTGCTGCACTCAAGAAACCATTCCGCCCTCGTCTACGGCTCGTGCGTAAACGTTTCTTTTGGTGCAGCAAACTGTCACTTTGCGCAGTAGTTGCACAAATAACTATTTCCATAAAATGAATCGTATTTGAAATTCAAGGTTAAAAAACTTTTTGGTTGAGGGAGATGAAAGAATCCTTTGATAGAGCTAACTAAAAAAATCACTAATTTTGATATCATTGTTTCTTGTTATTTTGTATACATATTAATGGGAATAAAAACATTATTATTAGACAGAATTTTCTGAAAAAAGGTGCCCGTAAGCCAGGGGGTGATTCCTCACATCAAAAGGAGAGAAAAAAGTTCTAATAAACATATAGGTCCGAAAATGCTTAGTTACCAAGTTATAAAGAGTGAAAGATTTCGTCTGAATTTCAGTTCCCCTGCCCTACGGGTATTTGTTGGCTGTTAATTAAGATGTTGAATTCAGCGTACTGAACTGAGAAATTGAATAAAACTGTTTCCAGACCGTTGACTACAGTAATTTTCAAGATATGCATCGTCTATGCAATAGACAAAATCAGTTGAGCTCTCTATTTTTCATGCTTTTTGTATGTAATTAAGGATTATTTTTTCAAGGTTGCGTTTGTCTATTAGAGACTTATTCTACATTTTCCTCTTTGAAATTCAATTTTCTACAAGTTCTGTGAGAAAATATTTTGTGTTTATCGTACATTTAACATAGTAAATCTGCTTCAAACCTTAAAGGAACTCGTTTTTCGGAAACAAGTTTCACGTATTTCATCATATACTGTAACTTGAAAATTACTGTACCGATCTGGAAACGGATTTATTAAATTTCTCAGTTCATTTTACATAATTTACGATGAATTAAACATCTTAATTAGCAGCCAACAAATACCCGTAGGGCAGGGGGAACTGAAATTCAGACGAAATCTTTCACTCTGTAGAACTTGGTAACTAAGCATTTTCGGACCTATGTTGATTAAAACTTTATTCTTCTGGGGTTGAGGAATCAACCCCTGGCCTATGGGCACCTTTTATCAGAACACCCTATATTTGAAGAAACTTTTCAGCTTGCGGAGCACCCCCTATCTACAATCCTATTTGTGGAGACCGAATTCACTGTAGACCAATCACGTGCGAGTACATACAGGTCCTCTTCCACAATGAGCTCTCATTGGCTGATGACCAACTATACCCATATCCAACCTACCTATCAACATATGTCCTTATTGACACCATATTGTCGAACAATACATTGAAAACAATAGGAAGCTATTCCTGCAGCCTATATACGCTGAAAAATGTTTGTAAAAAATCCTGTTCTTTTTGAATCATGATTAGATGTCTCAAGAACCAATCAGAGAAGGCTTTTTGAACTCCTCTGATTGATTTGGGTGGAATCCAATTCCGTTAATATTTAACAGGCTTTTGTGCAACAGAGACTTTTAGTAGTAGGCCTACTGTAGTTAGTGATGCTATTCAGTGATTAAAATTTACAGTTGCTGATATCTTCAGTGTATCATTTGTGATGAGATTAATTTCTAATGGGTGATGTAGGCTATAGTCGATAGCAAGTACTTGGCAATAATTTTATCATTGTAACATGAAAATGACAATCATTGTAATAATATGTCCATTTTCAAGTAAAATTATCATTCATAGTGACTCATGGGAGTAGTAACATCTTCATTGGTAGAAGATTGATAGTAAATGGAAGAAGCTATTGGATATTAAATGAAATAATTGTGAGCTCCAGAACTATACAAGAAAGAAACGATCGAGTCGAAACAATCACTTAATCATAATTTATCGAAAAATGAGGAGATTGGATTCCGTTCTTATGTAATCAGCATTCATGAGTAAACTCATTCATCAGGCTACTAATTACAATATCAAATCTAGTACTTACAAAATGTTATATTTTCCATCATAAATAAACATTGAAAACATTGTAAGATATTGAAAACATGTCAGTCTCTACTAGCAATGAAAAAATCAACTCATCTTTCTGTGTCGAGTATGCATGCATTATAAGTTTCATACAGAGTATCAATCATTCCATACATGATAATAACCATTTAGAGCCCAAAATCGATTCGAAACTCCTATATTCACTTGAAACCATTCTCGCAAACGGTGTGATGTCATTGGATGCAAGTTTGCAACACGGTGCCTGATTGGTGATTAACGTTAGTGCACTGAAGCCCGTGAGGACCAATAACAAACGTCGATTCCAATCCAATTTTCTATTGAACGATTGAATTTTGAATTGAACAGTTCATAATAACTCCCTGTTCTGTAGTGGAGGGTATGTGATGGAAACCAATATTGCTAAATAAAACTAGAGTCGGAACCATGAAGGGAGTTCACTGGAGATACAAATATAGTGTGATAACACAAACTATTATCATCAAAATGGTTCAATAGAAGTCGCAAGTATAATATTGTGACAATTGAGAAGTTCCGACAAGCGAATAAAACTCACTCCATTGAAAGCTTAGTCTGGTATTGCAAGAATATTCAAATTCGATACCCTAGAAGATAGTTTATAGTATTATGAATTCTATCCAATTGAACATGATTATTCATGTTTTTGATTATTTAATAGTATGATGAAATTATTTTCATTTGTAACAACATATCAAACTAAGTACTTTCCTGTTTTTGAATGGAAGTAAAATAGATACATGGACCGATTGACGGAAATTAATGAATTTGGATACTCTTTAACTTTTTTCCAACAGGTGTGTATGAGATTGGAACGACAGACGGGCTCAATTGAAAACTCATTCTGAATAAAATGTGTCACTATTTAGTCGATATTGCGTTTGAAGGGAATTGAGAGCCTATTGCAGTGAGAGCACAGTGTTTTTATGAAGCATTGGAATAGATGGAAGCTCACTCCGATTTTGTGTGATCATCTCTATTCGTTTATATGTTCCACAAAGTCTATCTAGTTTGATGTTTCATAATCTGTATTTGGCTTTTAATCGAATAATTGTGCTAGGTTTGAGATTTCAGCTCAAGAAGATCTTTCTCCAATAGGTTACGCTAACTTGGTCTCTGTTAAATATCTTCTTTGATAACTGTTTACAAGAATAGTATACAGAGTGTCCTAGGAAAAGTGTAAGGAAAACTATTTGAAATTTGGCTTTGAACTCGACGAATGCACTTTTTTCAACTTTGAACGCACATGAAAAGTTGAAAAACATCAAACAAGGGTACAAGCGATATGAATCTTATTGAAAATTATTTTCATCTTTCCAACCAAATTCTTAGAATTAGATTCTGACTGGTAGTTTCCAGTCCATAGACCTACTGGAAAGAGAGATGTAGGAAGACCAAAAAAGAGATGGGTACCGGTGAACCGAAATATTCTTAGTACGAAATAGTCTTAGTATGCTACGTCATTTTGACGTAGAAAACCAGTTAATTAATAAATCTAATCCCTGAAGTGAAGATGATGATGATGATTATGGCTGATAGTTTTCTATCTTATTTTCTTTTTACTTATTTGCGTTTCTCAAAAACATCGAAGAATAAGTATAAATTTCGAAAACTAAGGTCGATATAGGATCATTTACTCAACATTCTTTTGTTGTAAATTGCATGTGGAATCTATGATCTTCGGCTGTTACACATTTCATGGGACAATCTGTATAATATTATTCGATAAAAACTTTTCAACCCTCAACATATTGTTCCTAACATCTGTATGCTTCCAGATACTGTGTTGTTGTTATTATTATCCATATGGGCATATCTTATAATAATATCCTCTTAAACCTTTTATTATCTCATATCTTTTGGTTTTACGCCTTGATACGATTCTCATAATATTCTCGTAATATTTCATTCGGTTCGAACGTACCCTGGATTAAGCATCAACTGTCGAAGATTTGGATTAACTACAATTCAAAAATGAGAATTCAATGAATAATTTCAAATTCTCCAATGGAACCACAATCCGATGAATAATATTTGAATAAGAAAAACGTTCAAGATTCCAACAATTTACGGTCGTTTTAAAACTCGATCATTTGAACTATTGAAGAGGATATTGATTAAAAGAGACTTGGAAAAGAAATCGTGGAATGAATGTGCAGATAATTTGTTGAAATTCAGTTGATTGTGGTTTCAGGAGACCTTTTCGGCCTTGACTAAGGGACAGTGAGCACTCTAGGGAATTCTACGAGAGAAAGTTCTATCTCACGAAGTAAACTCTCTTGGAAAGCTACAGCTTTAATAATTCTTCTCTTTTCCTCGATTTGGATTATCACAATCAATCACTATACGTTTTTCTCTATCCTCCGATTTTCAACCGTAGTAAAATCAATTATTCCATTTGAATCAATTATTGTAATACAAATACAACTCTCACTCTTTCTCGATTTTTTAAAGTAGCAATCTCAATATTACTATCAGTCACTGCGCTACAAAACAAGGCTCACTTTTGTCACACAATGACCTGTATTGTGATTTGGTTGTCAGTGGAGAGGTTTTGAGAAAAACAACGGAGATTGGGAACAATTCAAATTCAGTAACTCGAAAACTACAGAATTTGATTGGTTTTCGGTCATCAGGATAAAAGCTTCATTGGTTGATCCAATTATTTTGAAAAAGATAATTGAATATTTGTTTTTCTTTCTAGACGGACGAAATGAGTGAATCTATTGTTGCTGTTGTTTGTTGCTGGCTTCTAAAATAATCCTCTTTTCACATCGTAGGATTATTATGATAAACTTACTATAACTGGATGGTTATTATATTTGATTCACCATTGATATACATAATGGATATATTTGAGGTTTGGATGTGAGCTGAGCGATTGAATAAATATTTAAATCTTGTTTTTAATGGTGAGCTATTATCAATATTAATTTATTGAGATATATCTCATCCAATCGCGTTATTTTCATTCTCTTCAGTGCTTTCTCATCACCACCCTATTCTATGTCAGGGTTTTCAAGCTATCCTCTCTCTAATTGTGGTTTAATGTTAGGTTGGGCATCACTGACACATTATGCAGTTCATTCCATTAGATTATTTTGTGCAATTCGATGCTCTATATTCATTCTTTATTCTACATCCTTCATCCACAATTTCTCATCTCTATTCTTCCTCAGCCGTCTTCATCAAAGTTCTAATCTACTCAATTCTCATCCCTTTTCACAATATTATCATTCTTCACACGTCCTATCTAATCCACAAAATCAATTCCAAACAGTGAAACTGAACAAATCCGCGATCGTAGGTATTTCCCATGAATGGAATTCAGCATATTAAATTGTATTACATGTCTGCAATGAAATAAAAAAACGATGTCCCACAAAAAACACAGGAAAATAAATAATTAGTTCATGAAAAAGCATGAAATCCGAATATGAATACTGAACTATAGATATAAAACTATGAATATAGATTTTACTCCATTCCTCGCTTTTCGTGTTCTACAAAAAGCAGACTTTATTTGAATATGCAAGCTCGTTTCTGTAACAATACAATGCGCCTAACACGTTTTCCATTTTCCGACAAATAGCCGAGAATTGAACGTCAAAATTAAAGTGAATCAATATTGTTGGGGGTGGAAAGCTGCGGAAAATTTGCTGGAAAAAGTGAAAAGCTGATCAGCAATGGGTTTTCACGGATAATTTGCGCTGAGCATACTTCAAGGATTTTCAGCAGATGAAAACCTTAATGATTGCTAATTACTGTACTCTAATGGGTTGAATTACTGAATTGCAAAATCATCAATATTTTTCGTTATGTCCTAGATCCTGTTATGATCAGGGAACGTCGGAATTCATTGGAGTGAAGTGTTCATAGATGATTGATGTCAAGTGTAATGCACAGATTGAGGCGATTAGCAACAGATTAACGAATTAGCTTTCGTTGCTAAGTATCATGCTTTCACAGTAATGTGTGCCTCCTAAGCATCTTCTTAGATTATCAAGTAAAAGGTCGATAGTAAACCTTCCGGCAGTCGCGCTGTTGTAAAAAGTACAATAGGGTCAGTTTTTTGCTGCACAAAACTATTGAATGTGGTGGTGTCAGTGAATGAGTCACCTATGCATTCCAAAACTTTCTCCCCATCGCTCCACTGTGCAGTATCAACCGAGCAATGGTTCAGTCTTTAGGTTTTTTTTCCAATAAATTGCCATTTAGTCGTGATAGTGCATAAGATAGGAAAAGACTGTATACGGGGACTGTAAACGAACCAATAACACAGAGTTGATAGCTTTGCTTGATGTACCTTATTGGGCTTTGAATTGGTAATCATCCAAATGTTCATAGGCGTAAAATAATCCAAGAAGATGGAAAAAGTAATTCTACAATTAATTAATATGTTTTGACAATAAACAGAGTACATAAAACTTGGAAAATTGGATTTTATACAAAATACAACACGCGACTGCTCGTGTGATTGAGTAAGGCGCGACTACCGGAAGGTTGATATTGAAATTTGGATTTTTACCAAAGTTCAGTTCAACAATTCAAAGATGCCACCTTCATGACGGTATGATTATTACTTATGTTCTACATGACTTATAAATTAATAATTATTATCAACTTTGAGCAAAACTTGAAATAGTAGATTCCAGTGGCAGGTACCTAAGTGTATTCGTCGAAAAACAGAAAGCATGGTAATTTATTATTTTTATTATAACGATTGCAGTTCAGATGTATTGTTTAAAATCATACTTTAGAGATACAACAATATTTCATGAATATTGATTGTTAAGTAATAATCATACTGAATTAATAGCTCACTACTTATTTTGTATTAGTTTCATATTTTAGCGCCACACGCCCAACAACAATATAATTAGTATTTTAATAAGTCATCGTAATCTTCTCATAGTACGCCTGCGCGGTGCTATCTCTCCCGGGGCTCTAGTCGCTTAGCTCTGCCCTGGGCAAGCTAGGCCTAGTACAATCGCTTGCTTGCCTCTGATAGATGGACTCGGTCACACCCTACCTCTTGTAATGCTTCGTTCAAACCTCTCCCCCAAAGTCGCTACACAGTATTTTATTATTTGTTAAAAAACCTCATTTAGTTAAACCTCGTTATTTTCGTTTACACCTGAAGACAAGTGTTACCAGTGAAAGTGTCCAGTGCTCGTGAACTATGCGTCTTCTTTCCATGGCCATGGACGCAAATAATTCAGGTAACTCATCGAAAACCATCGACCTCCAACAATGACTCAAGGCACTGTGAACTATGATTATTATTCTATGCTTAATTTTCAATATTCCTTTGTTTTATTTTATCTCTCATTGCTTGAACTGATGTCAAGCTGGTCCTTCGGAAATTTAATTCATAGTTTTACTATTCAAATCATTATACTGTGCCATAGCCACCTCTAATACAGGTGTATTAGAGGTGGCTATGACTGTGCTCAATCCCAATAACAAAAGGTAACATTGATGATTTAGAATGTAGCTCGATTTGTAAATCTGTTTAATGCTGTGCCAGCTGTTGAATCATTTCTCTGATTTATGTAATCATTAACTGAATGAGATAATAACCATACTATTATAAAGGAATAACATCATCATCTTCTTCAAATGAAAAAAAATCTGGTGTGGCGCACTCACACAACTTTCCTTGCCGTTATGAAAATTGATCACCTGACGCTAGTGTTCCCGCGCATCTCAAGTCTACTATTCAAAGATTTGAGCCAGCTGGTGACAGGGCAATAACGCTGGAGACACACATGAGGTCTGCTATCTCTTCATAGTGAATGATTTAATAGAATCAACAATAATTTGCAATTGAATAATCACATTTTCTCGAATTTAAAGCTTATTTTCAATTTTAGGTGAAAATGTTACTGAAAATTAATTGTAGAGATTTCCATGCTCAATCTACTCCACTAGATTTTTTTTCGTTTCAATTGTATCTGAAGCCTGATAATTGGGAATCTATCTGCATTGATTGGGCGAAGCTCCTGAAATTTTTACAGATATGGGACTTGTGGCAGTTGATAAAGCTTATCGATGACTATTTTAGGTATGAATTTGATCAAAATCGTTGGAGCCGTTTTCGAGAAAATTGCAAAAAACCCTGTTTTTGACAACATTTTCGCCATTTTAGCCGCCATTTTGAATTGCATCAGATCGAAATTGTTCGTGTCGGATACTTATAACGTAAGGACCTTAAGTTTCAAATTTCAAGTCATTCCGTTAATTGGGAGATGAGATATCGTGTACACAGACGCACATACACTCATACACACACACACACACACACACACACCACACACACACACACACACACAACACACACACACACACACACACACACACACACACAACACACACACACACACACACACACACACACACACACACATACAGACCAATACCCAAAAACCACTTTTTTGGACTCAGGGGTCCTTGAAACGTATAGAAATTTAGAAATTGGGGTACCTTAATTTTTTTCGGAAAGCAATACTTTCCTTACCTATGGTAATAGGGCAAGGAAAGTAAAAATGTATTTAACATATTGAGAGCTTGGAACAAAAATTCTCGAAATTACCAAATTCTTGCATGAAATAAGTATTTTGAACATAATATCACTATGGACATTAGTTTGCTATACAAGAAACCCTGAATAACAAACACGTTTATTACCTAGGTCAATATTACTACAAGCAGCTCTAATAAATGATAAATAATCTCTAATAAATAATTCAAGCATTGAATTGTTTACAGCAGGAAAATTGATTTGCGAATTTGTACTTGCATTTTAGTGACATACTACACGTAAACAGCTGCCCAAATATTCCCTTGTCAAACATCAGGGTAACCAATAAGGAAATTACCTATAGCATGCTGTTAATCGGTTTACACAGTGATATGTTTGTCCTTATTATGATATACACACTACTTAGGACTTATTATGCCTACGGTACGCCAAACGAGCCCCATTCATATAGACATTCAAATATCTATATCTAAATCAATCTATATTTATGTGTTGTACACACTACACACGTATAGTGGTAGTGGTATTATATTCCACATGTATATATGCATAATAGAGCTTGTAGTTTGTATGTAGAAGCCTGAGTAATGTTGACCTATTGATGGATACATACTGTTGCCAATTATAATACAATCAAGTCAGTCAATGCTACAAGTGTCATCTATAATCGAATTATATCGATTTGAATTACAGGGCGTAGGTCTTGTCTTGTGGATTGCGGCATTCTGTAGAGGTGGTGAAAGAGAGAGGAAGAGGGATTTAGTGAAATGGAGTAAGTGTAGGTAGAAAAGAGAGAACGAAAAAAGTGTGAGAGGAAGTGAGTCAGTGTTACATGAATGATTAAATTAAGGTGAATATGAACTCAACTGTTTTGAAAAATACTCTGAGAATATATCAATGTATCTCGTCAACTTATTCCATTGAAGGAATAGAACATGTTTTTACTCTTCTCTCAATATGCATACACTTTATCATATGTTGAGTTATATTTGAATAATTGATGGATCATAATGTCAATGCTAGAGTAATGTCACAGCATACATCCAAAACTATACTATTATGTAATCTGTAATATATCACTTATTATATCAGAACGAGCGTTAGCGAGTCCTCACTTTTGACTTACTGAAGGCCAAAGTCGTTGTCCGTCTGTTTGTATGGTCTACAATAAGTTAACTTTAGAAAGAATTGATCAATCAGCTTCAAATTTTGAACTCGTATTCTTCGAACCTTTTTACAGGTCAAGTTCGCTGGACAACAAAATTGACCCACTCCTTTCTCCTCCTAAACTAGTTAGTACTCTGAAGAACAATAAGTGAGGTATGATTGTTTCGACAATACCATGCAGGTATGATCTTGCGTTGGGTTCGCATGTGAACAAGTATATAGAGTCTTTTAATGAAGCTGTTTGTTCAATTTGCCAAGAGTTCTCTCTGAGTATGATAAGCATACCAAGCGAGATTTCACACTCGGCATGGGCTGCATCTTAATAGGCATTGACAAAATAAAACTTGCAAATGAGTTATCAGGATCTATTCAGACGTATGACCTGGCCTCAGTCGTGTCTATCAGCTTCTCATTCTAGCAATAATTAATTTATTGGCGTTGAAAATTGTAATGATTGATCAAGTTTGATCAGAGGTGGAATTTGTGAGATGAGAATGAATTCAAATCCAGTCCTGGAGATACCAGTCGATACGAAACCTAGGTCTTTTTTAGAAGAAACAAAGCATGTAGAAATTTATATGTAGAGAGTAAATTGTTGACTCTGGTGATAAAGACATCTTACGGATTCTACCAGATTAAACGGAACTTGACAAACATCATCTGTTTAATCTTAAAGAATTTATAAGGACGTAAAAAATTCGATGTGTGAGTAGCCTCCTTCTATACTAGTAGTTCTGTGAACAGTAGACCCCGCGCAGTTATAAACCGCAGCCTCCTTATATTGTCCATCAGAGTAGATCCTGTCTGCATGTCGTGTCGGCGAGATATCGGTGTGAAAACGGCTAATGGCTGTTATGGTTGGTGTATCAAAAATGCTAACATCAGAAGCTAATCTCCTTCAAGACATACTGGCAACAGGACAGCCCAAGTTCAAAGCAGAGAAAGTTCGAGAGACAATACTATGTTATTTTAGTTATTAATTGCATGCATTATTGCACGCAATCAATAGTTTATTTATTAATCTTTTTATTCCTAATGGAGTTAACAGGTTTCCCCAAATCTGTCTCCTTGACATTAACAATATTGTACAGATACAAATGAAAAACGAAAAATAATGATAAAAATAATACGAACTTATGGGCTAATAATAAATAATACAAACAACAAAAATACCACCTTATTCAAAAATGAAAAATACGAAGATTCCAAATACTTATAGAAATAAAGGAGAAATAAAACAAATTGAGAATTAAAATCCCGAAACTTATGAAAATTGAAGAATATAATAACAAATAATGAACAAAAAATTTATTTATAGAATTGATAAAATTCATACCTGAACGACATCCCAAACCATATGCACATCCACACTGATACACCAACTATCTATTTCATCAGATCATGCTTACACAAGATTTAATTATCATAATAATTATAACGCTTCCCGGAATTTAGCGCGAGAAAACCAGAAGACATCTAGGCGCCCAGACAAGCTGTTATAAGTTCTTTGCAATAGTGATATGAATGAAAATTGCATTCAATGAGGCATGCAATTTATAGTTTACACAGCTGCTGATTTTTTACCAAGTTACATTGAGATATTGAATTGCATGCGTCATGGCATGCGATTTATAATCCACTCGACAGCTGATTTATGATGAATAATTCTATAGTCTGATTTTCACTCCAATATTGGCGTATGAAGGAGGCTCATTTTTCCTCTTATATTATCCTTGAAATGCAAAATTTCCAAAAACCTTGTTTATACGTCAAATTTCATGAAAATCTATTACCGCGTGACTGTTTGCAGCCAAACTTCGACTTACAACTTCGATTACAACTTTATCTGAGACTGGAAACAGCTATTGATTGAGATAGAAGTTTCTAGATTTCTTTAAATTGTGGGATTGTGCGAAGCTTGTATTGGAGATAATATGCTGGTACATTTTCTAACTTGGAGATAAATGCTAAATAATTTTGTATAGTTTTTTTTCATAATGGATTTGGAGACTTTCTCTTTGAAGTAGTGTTGTTTTTCCATTCAAGATCGATAACTAGTGTATGTATTTATATATTTATGATGATTCTGATGAGCCGCCAAGACAGTATTGATGGATATAATAATATATGTAATAAAATGATCAGATTTGGAAACTTTTCAAATGATATCGTAATTCGGTAGTTTATTCCGTTAATATCTTAATTTTGCTAACAAAGCGTTTCAACAAGATTACATGAAATATTCTAAAGATACATGAATTTCTCAGCATTAGTGCATTTTTCAGCATTGCATAGAATATGGAAGAGACTTTCACGGCAGCTTCTTGTTGTACTGTAATTACCCTAACTATACTTTCGAAGTTACGCTTTGAATTCGCTTAAAAGTTTTCAGTTTACTGCAACACGCGTCCAAAAAATAATCTCAAGAATCTATTATGTATTCGGTTGACATCATTCTTCAGCCTCCTCTCATGTATTCATAATGTAATCGGGCTGTCTGCCAACCCCCTTATCAAGCAGAATCTATCGAGTAAGAAGAGCGAGCTGCTAAATTGAACGTCACACTGTGACATCCACTAAGATGGCATCTTGTAAACACTAATGGTGATGATGATGATGATAATTATTGATCAGCGATCGTTCGTCTGGAACTGAATTGGATCTTCCACTCAGATTTGATTTTCGTTTGGAGGAACACCATTATTTGGCGTGGTAATGAGATGAAGTTTGATTTGTTTATCACTCATAACTCTACTGATGGGTCCTGATAGGTTTTGATGTAATTGAAAATTAATAAATTGTTAAGTTGCCTTGATTGACAGCTTCATGGATTAGGATGACCCTAATCCATAGATGGCACCATCTATGTTAGTCTAGTTACACGCAAATCGATTCTTGTACTTACGAATTTTTGCAGTATTTATAATTTCTATTAAATATAACTTAACAAAAAAATCATGAGTTCATGTGTTTGCCGAGTTTCGTTTAATCTGGTAGATTTCATGAGGACGGCAAAGAAATCGAACGTCCAAAAACCGATGTGTGCAACTGGCTTTACACGCTTATCTTCTTTTATATAAAGGATGTCCCACCAAGGTTGTAACAGCTGTTGACTAGTCAAAATTGATACATATCATGCCAATTAACTAGAAAGCACACTGAAAAGTATGAAAATAGGTTGAAACATATACATACACTTCTTGTTATTTTATCCAGGATTTATGGTACAGAGAATAATGCAAGTTATTGAAAAAGTCGTATAATTGTAGAATGTTGAAATTTTCATTAAAACTTGTGGATATTGTCAGAGAGAAATCAGGTGATTTCACCCTTAGGATCATCACTTGATGCATGCTGTTTGTGAATTTCCTCATTTTGAAGGCGTTCATTCCAGATATTAGCAGTTTTGAACACTTTATCATGGAACTTTCCTTCTCAAATTTATACTCATTCGAAAGCTCATGAATTGGAGAAGTTTTTGTGATATTGAAATCACTATAATTACACGGAGAAAAATCGAGAAAAAGCGGTTTGAAATTTGACTTTGAATTTGAAGAATAGCATTTTTCAAGTTAAAGCCCTGATAAAAACTACAAAATAACAACGAATAAAATTACATCAATCTTCTTTAATTTTTTTTCCTCTTTCCAACTCTTTGAATACTCTTTGAAATTCGACCAGTAGTTTTCGAGTTATTGAGTATTTAATGACCGGAAGTAGGCATATTCTGAAAATATCGAAAAATCGATATTATCTTGAAAACTAAGGTCGATAGGAAAAAAGTTTACTGAACATTTTTTGTCAAAAATGTCGAGTAGAATCTATGGTCAACGGCTTTTACAACCTAGGTGGGACACCCTGTATAAGAAATCTAGGCATGATCGCCCCCTGTGGGTTGGGGGAGCTTTGAGTCGAACATCGTACTCAATAATTTGTTGAAGACCAGAATACACCCATAGTATCCCTGCTTGTCGTAGGAGGCGACTAAAGGGGGCCCTTCTTCCAAATCCCTTCTTCTCCTTCTTAATGAGCTTTTCATATTTCTAGAATGACACTTTTTCCATTGACTTAGCTTTGTACCATTCTTTATTTCCTTTTCTATCTGTCGGCCTTCCCTGGCCAAATTCTCACTTCTTCTTAAGCCAACCCAAGGTGTTATGTGGACCGTCCTGATGGGTGGTACTTCATCTATAATCTCATACAAGCTCCATTATAAAATTCAAATATTTTCAATTTCAATGGTGGCGATGGGAAAAAAGTTTCAATAGCCAAACTGTCTTTGATATAGTAAGCTGCATGTACAACGAGCCTGGAGTTAGTCAAAAGTATAAAATTGTTACGCTCGTTCAATAAGTACGTACTATGCATTTCTTTTGTACCACACGTAATAACGAATATCGGGGACCGAGCTTCGCTCTGGAGTACAAAAGCATAGAAAATTTATTACTAAAGAAGAAATTATAATAACATTCATACAGGAATGTTCTATCTAATCAAAGTAAATTGAGATGAATTCCCAGAGGAATGCAAAAATTTCCCTCACAAAGGCCCAGTTGCACAAAAGCCGGTTAAATTTTGATCCTGATTAACTTCTCGTGAACCAAATCAGAGAAGAACATCAAAAAGATGGATCTACTGGAATTAATCAGGATTGAAAATAACCCGGCTTTTTTGCAACCAGCACTAAGTGCCTAATTGAATGATTACAAAAGTTCAACAGCTGAGCCATAATTTTGACACAGTCCCACACACATGAACTCGCTCACTCACTTCTATCATCTACAGACGACGAAATAATTATTATCAGCTGCTTTTCCAAGAATGAATAATATTTTTTCTTTTATAGTCCTTCAGCGAGTTTTCCCAGGGATGAGACCTAGTGCAATCGAATTTTTTTATTATAAACCTACTATGTTCTGAATTTCGTGAGAATCGTTAGAGACGTAGTCGAGATCCGGTGAAATACAAACATATAAACAGAAGTTGCTCGTTTAATAGTATAGGATTCATTACTCAGATAGTGGCTATGTCATTTTTCTGATACATCAATGACTGTATCTGATCTCTAGTCTAATCTTTGGTCTGATATTGATATTTCTATGTAGGCCTACCGTACAATGTATCCATCATCATTGATATCTACTTGGATTTCTCCCATATCATGCGGTCATGCTCGAAAGAGCTTGAATATGTGTAATGTTACTTTTTGTAATATTTTAACCCTCAACTGGTATGGTAAAAAAAAGTAACACTCCAGGTATGGTGGGGTCACCATTGACCCCAATTATAAATAATTGGTAATAAATAGTCAAATTCAAAAAATGCTGTTTATTATTATATTATATGTTCAATTGACATTTGAATTATTGAACTACACACTATATATCAAACTTGTCACATAATGGATAATATTTTATAACTAAGTTTTGAAAACAAGCAGATTTCTTGATGAGAAAAACATCCTTATTTAAAAATTAATAATTGTAAATAAAAAAATCCTATCAACTTAGATTTATTGATTTGATTCATCTGTATGAATATAATATAATCTGTATGAATCCATCAACCTACTCTAATTCATATCCTTAATTAATAAGGATATTAAATTATCCTCAATTCATATTTCTTAATTAAACATTTGTTTTAAATATAATAATAAGCTCGATTTATTATGACATTCTGACCAAATTTATTCCTTGATATAAAACATCACTTGAATCTCTCTATAACAGCATCCCAAACCTGAAAATATCGGAATAACGTCGAATTTGCTTCAGCCTACCTGTACATAAACACTATCAGATTGGCTTCAATCTAATCATAATAGTGGCTAAAATGTGGGAATTGTTATTTCTAGCTCCAAAACAAACAGTGACGGCCGGCCTATCAGGAGTGACTGACTACTTGACATAATATTATCATGAAAACATAGGGTGAATTGCTATTGTTCTCTATATTAAAAATCACAGTACTATGCAGTTGAAACTTATTATTATCGTTGAGAAGGTCTAGTAGAAATTTAGTAGACGAACTATCAAAGAAAAATATTACTTAATTCCATGGATCTATTGGAACTATCACATTAATTCCTTTCACCCTTTTTTAATGGGGATGGAGATGCAACTTTCATGTATAATTTGGACAAATTATTTTTTGTAGGATCTCATGATTCTCTATTGCATAAGAACTTTAATAGTTATTTTGAATTTTGATAGTTTTCTAAGAGACGACACTAGCCGCGTGGCCATAGCCGCATAATCTATCTCTGTATATTATTGTAGTCTATAAAATTATGTCGATCATAGCTGTCAATACAGCGTGGCTAATGGGTTATTATGTAACGTCACTTTGGAATAGAACATTAAGGTATAAAATTACTTTCGAAATAGAATACTGTTATAAATTGGAACTACATTAATATACATACATTGTCGATTGTAATGGTATCTTTCTTACCATTAGTGAGGTAGCCTTATTATAATATTACTCTGCCAATGCTTTTTTCTAGCCTGAAAAGATCTTTAGTTGAATGAATATGATTATAACACTTTTAATGAATTAGGTGTTCATTTTATCAATGAAATAATGAATGAATATGACAAGATACACGTCTTTGAATTGCAAGTGATAATTATTGTAATGGACAAATTTTTCAAGAAAATAATATGAAATTCACCAGAGATCTGCAATATCGTATGTGAATATTTCTACTTTTAGTTATCCTTGAACTTCAACATTCAATCAGATTATGGAGCTCATCAACCTATCATTACGTATTATTGACTCATTTTTCATAAGAGACAGCCTCGTTTCCTTTGAGGAAGATAACAAGCTGTTTGTAGCTTGAGAAAATTGCTTGTTAGGAATGCTAAGGTCGAGATTTCGATCAATTCAACGTACCTTCAATAAGATTATTTTCCGCTTATTGCAGAATAGGTCTAAAATCCCAGATGATGTAACTTTAGAGTTGATTTTTATGTGAATTGAGAATAGGATTGCTATTCTATCCTGTCATTTTCGACATCTCAGAATACGCTTCTGATCAACAAAAATATACATATTTGATTAAAGATGAAATTCAAATTTGTCACAAGAGTAACTTACTGCTTTCACCTGAACGTTTTCTTGGAGAACTGGATTGAAAAATAAGGAGAAATATTATTCTGGGAATTTTCAAGGCAGCTTTTAACTTATGGAGCCTGTGTATAACGATTCAATATTAAATGGATATATTTTGTTCAGTGGAGCTTATGGTATAACGAACTGAATCATTGTCATTCTATTTCCATTAATGCAGGAATAAAATGAAAAATTATTCAATTGAAAATTGGAACTTAAAACTCTCAACTGTATCAGGAGAATTGTATGGTCCGTTCTTAGGGGAGAAGATATGATACTCCATGTGAGGAAAGTGTGAACGGAGAGTATCAATCAAACTTCTCTTCTTCTAGTGGAAAGAGCACAGAAATGTTTTTGAATAATAAGGGCACAAAGTGATTCCTTTCCACCAAAAGAATCTGAGCCTGAAGGCCGGGGAATCTCATTCATGGGATTTATTCCTTTATCCTTCAACAGATTATTCGACCATGAGTTACATGTCGCATCTTCTAACTGGCTTATGAAGAAATGCTTCTTATCAATTTCATCAGTGAACCATTCCAAAATTGATGGTCTATGGATCATTGATCCAGCCAATGAACGTGGTAGTGATATATCAATATCACTGTCGGTAGTGATTATATATAAACCGTATTTTCTCATATTCAATCATCATATTATTTTATGAACTCAGTCATTGCTTGTGATAGTAATATCACAATCCCATTCAAGTCTGATATGAGAATAAATCATTGTATTCATAATCTGATAATCCCATAAATGTATTTTTCAACTGAATTTTATTAAGTTGAAGAGGAAGATATCAATCTCTAGAAGAGGTTGATTCCATAAATCATCACTGCGAGGACTTGTAGGCGTGATTCTCATTGTTAAAGTTCGATAAGTAAATGTCGATTGAAAGTGAAAGAAAAAGTGCACTTTATCATCTTCGTAAAAAAATAGAACATACAATATTATTTCCATTGTTGGAGTTCTCCGCATCACTTTTCAGGAGAAGATTTTTATGATAACTTCTAGAACCAGTTACACACAAAATCGGTTTTGAACATTCAACCTTCTTCCTCTTTTTAGACTAAGTGATATAGGTTTTTTATTCCAAAATCAGATTGTAGAGATTAGTAGATGAATAAGCAAATCATTGAAAGTTACCATACGTTCCCCGTACGACAATCAATGATGAATGACTAGTAAGTCTTTTTCCAATTTTAACAAATAAGTTTTTTTCTGTAGAATGAAATAAAGTATACGAATGATAAATTCAATCAACCTCAATCGATTGAAAAGATGCATGAATTCCAACCATTTCAAATATCGTTTTCAATTCGATTGAGAGTGCAACAGATGAAACTTATCATATCGTATTCAGTATTGTGCCTCTGTATTGTTTTTCGCTCTTTCAAAATTGAAATGTGGGTGTTTTTCTATAAGTTTCAATTCTATATTGCATGTTGGATAAAAATGTATACCTAAATCTTATCATACTACTTAGAATTTGAATGTAAAAGCAGGAAAAAGCTGAGCAGGTACGAGAGTTTTGCCCTGGCTTTTTCTACAGAAACTGTTTCTGTACAATTTTCTCCAAATCTATGGTTATATAGAAAAACACATATAGAATCGACAAGAAAAATTCTTTCGCGGTTAATTCCTGAAAAACGACCATTTGACTGGACAATTATCTCTACCCTCAGTCTTGAAACTCTTCACATTTCTCCGAAGATAATTCGTTTTCAATATCCTATTGGAAATTCTCTTCAGTATTCAATCGGCATTCCAATAACGAGGATGTTGGAAAAGATAAGATAAGGAGATAAGATGAGAAGATAGGATCAATTCATATCGATTGAAGATAAGATGTGGGAGATAGCTAAATCCATATTGATTTATCGGGAAGTATGGGAATGTAACTTTTCTGTTTTATTTATTTATTTTTTTTTTGGAAACTCCGCCACACTTTGATACGAATAATAGGCCTCTTATCCGCCTATGATTTGATTTGTTATTTATATTATTATCATTCTTCCTCTGTTTCTTATTTCAAATTGTTAAGGGGAAAAATTGAATGAGAGAATTGTTTCTCATTGATTGACGTAAAAATAAATATTAAACTTTGTCGGGCTCCCATACTTCTCAAATTCTTGTTAGAAATTCTCATACTCATGTATCATGGCTTGCTACCTTACATATTTTCCACTATCATCTCAACTATCTATCATTCGATTATATAGGTACATTTAGGTCTTTACCTTGAGATACTAACAACATTTTTATGACAGAATTCTCGAAAAGTTTTAAGATGAAAAGCGTTTTAACTTCATAAGTAGTGAACTTATTCAAAGGCAGAAGGATTTTGGGAACCTTCCCAATTTCTTGAACTCCAATATCTTTACCCGAGGAACGAGGAACGATGTCACTACCAATTTATCATGTATTTTATCTACTTCATTCCCCTATAGAGAATTTATTATGATACAATAGAAATATATTTCTCTTTTCCATTGAAAAGAAAGAGAAGTTTTTCCATTTCAGCAAGAATGAGAGAAGAGATAACTTCTTCAACTCTTTGTAATATAGTACTTCCACTTATACATCCCTCACTTCTCATATCCAAATTTCAATGATGATACATATTATTCATTATAAATTGGAATATCATATTAATCAAAGTATTTGATTTGATAATGAAAGTATTTTATAAATCTGTTTATCAATTGAATATCATTATGACTTTTTGATATAAGAAAACATTATAAAGAATCTTTGTCAAGATCTTAAAATCTACTCCACACAACCCTCCCGTCTTCTACTACCTAAATCTCACCATCATACATATTTTTTATTTCAAATTTCAATGAAAAAGTTTAAAGAAGTATGAATATGAAGAGCGTTTTACCTTGATTAGTGGCGTTAGTATGACAGGACGTCCACCACACACTGGTAAGGGCAGGAGCGTCGCTCGGCGTCTTTTATAGAGTCGCCAACCTGTGGATCTAAGCACTGCGCATGCGCTGAACTCACTTTGGCGACGCGGGCCGGCGTCACTCACACCCTTCCTCCCACTACCCACACAACGCAGACCCACGTTGGGGCGAGTTCGGGTTTATGGGTTGGGACTCAACTCAACCCATGTTGGGGGGCTAACAGAGGTCTCAATTGAACCCATGTTGGAGCATGGTATCAATGGAGGTTTGTATGAGGGTCTTGTTTGAGTGGCTACAAATTTCTCTTAGGGGTAAGGTATGACTGAGAAGTTTTATTTGTTGATGAGCCTTATTTGAAAATTCTATTGCTATGAGGTGCACACAGAAAACGGTCAGGCGTTCCGCATTCTTGGAAATTGAAGTTAATTATTGAATAAGTGTGAAAGAGAGTCGCTTATCGTATTATTGGTTCGTTCCTGAAGCAACCGATGCAGGCTCTCTGTGAGTATCTTGTTTTTTGAAATTGAAAAATTCAACAGGAGAACTTGTATTTGACGCTCGCCAATTGTCTTGAACCTTCGAACTCGGAACGCCTGAGCGTTCTCTGTGTGCACTCACCAATGACGTAAAAGTTGTAATGCGCATTATAGTCTACTCACGTTTTTATCTTTTCTCCTAGTATTTCATCCATGTGGAGTAGCAGAAGACATGTCCTTTCAAGGATATGATTCCAAATGAAAATGCAACTGTAGCAGCTCAATGCTACAAATTCATTTTTGAACTCATTTATTTATTGCACTTTTCCATTCAGAAGAATAAGAGACACTTGACCTATCCACAACCTTTTACAAACACTTCAATATTCTGCCGTGAGAAATCGATATGGGCATTAGGAATGCGGGAAGACGGTCTTGACAGTCAAAGACTAAACAAACAAGCATTTCAATGAATATTATGTAGCTCTCAAATATATGTGTGACTCACATGGCATTTCCTTCTTGAAAATTTCAATTTGGTGAGCAAACTTGGAAAACCGCTGTAGCTTCTTCGGTCGAATGAGAATATGGTCTCTCCCACTTTCTCACTCTATTACAGTCCCTCCCACACTTTCTCTTTCATTCTCACATACTCTCTCCCTCTTTCACTCTCTGAAGTTGAGTCAGCTAATGTAAACACATGTTGAAATTACTCCAGACTCACAATTTGATATATGGAGCTTTTTGTCATAATATATTGCTATTCTATTACAGTTTTTCTTTGCAGTTTCTTGTTCGAATTAGTAGTGATGAATTGAACCAGACTTATGAGTACTGAAAACTGGACTTATGAGTAACCAGACTCTGGTTACTGAGTAAGCAGACTGATGAGTTTGTGAGTACTAGGAGGTTGAGTTTTGCAAGAGAGTCGAATTATTCAATGAATATCTGTAGCCAAGATTTCACAATATAGTTTCTTCAATGTGTTTCCTGTTCAGCCAATCGTAAAGCTCGCAGTCCTGTCATGCCGACTAAAAACACCTCGTGTGACAGTTGAAACACCTCGCCCTGATAATTGAAAGAAACTTATATAATGAGTTTAATTTACTAATTTTGCAAAATCATGTTTAACAGTACAATTACAAAAGAGTGAACTGTTATACAATGGAGTCTCTAATTATGTTGTTTTAATGATAATATATTAATTGATAATTTATCAGAACTAGCTGTAGACATACCCATTTGTTTACTAATTGAAGTTTATCGGAGATCAGTTCATTGAATGTGTTTATCCTTCCTGATCTTTTTTCTGTAGGATCCTCCATTCTAATCGAATTTATACATCCACTTTGGTAGATTTTAGGATGTTTTTCCATTGTATTCTCTGTCCATATCATTCTCTACCTTCCAATCATTTTGAAATCTTACATCAACATTAAATTTCTTCACAGATACATTTTTCTCTTTCATTATTGAAAGGCATTTGATCCATTTTCAAACAGCAATTTCGAGAAGATTCAACTTTGTGTTTCTCAGTCTCTCTGTGGTGTGTGTGTGTGTGTGTGTGTGTGTGTGTGGTGTGTGTGTGTGTGTTGTGTGTGTGTGTGTGTGTGTGTGTGTGTGTGTGTGGTGTGTGTGTGGTGTGTGTGTGTGTGTGTGTGTGTGTGTGTGTGTGTGTGTGTGGTGTGTGTGTGTGTGTTGTGTGTGTGTGTGTGTGTGTGTGTGTGGTGTGTGTGTGTGTGTGTGTGTGTGTGTATGTGTGTGTGTATGTGTGTGTGTGTGTGTGTGTGTGGTGTGTGTGTGTGTGTGTGTGTGTGTGTGTGTGTGTATGTGTGTATGTCTGTGAACACGATAACTCCTTTCCTAATTAACCGATTAACTTGAAATTTTAAACTTAAGGTCCTTATACCATGAGGACCCGACAGTAAGAAATTCGAAAAAATTCAATTCAAGATGGCGGATAATTACTAAAAAACCATGTTTTTCACGATTTTCTCAAAAACGGCTCTAACGATTTTATTCAAATTTATACCATAAATAGTTATTCATAAGCCCTATCAACTGACATGAATCTCATTTCTGGGAAAATTGCTGGAGCTGTTTTTCACGGTTTTCTCGAAAACGGCTCCAACGATTTCCTTTAGATTTATACCATGGATAGCTATTTATAAACCCTATCAACTGACATGAGTCTCATTCCTGGGAAAATTGCAGGAGCTCCGTAATATTCTTTAGAAAAATGGCGAATAGTTACTAAAAAAACATGTTTTTCACGATTTTCTCAAAAATGACCTGACCGATTTATTTCAAATTCATACCCTCTATACTCATTTATCAGCTCCATCATCTGGCATGAGTCTTTTTCCTGGGAAACTAATGGGGTCCACCTCATCCTTGAGAAATGGACTTTGTAAACTCCCTCTCGTGCATGAGATAGGTAGGTAGAGCAGTTTATAAAAAGAACACATAGTCGAGATATTTCATCTGTAGAACAGCTGTTTCGACGATTTTTAAAAAAAATCATCGAATTTCACAATTTACACAAAGAAAAAAGTGCTCTGAAAACAATTATATATGCACATATACAGTAGTCTGATCGTAGTTTCAAACATGTTGCCGCCAATCGTCATTATGTTATTCCCCTAAATTATTCTCGTTTAAGAATGAGGCTTACAGTTCAATGAGCAAGGAAAGTTGTGTGAGGGTACCACACCAGATTTTTCTCTTTTATTATTGAAAGGCATTTGATCCATATATATATTCAAACAGCAATTTTGAGGAGATTCAACTTTGTGTTTCTCAGTCTCTCATTCATAACCTATCTACTTGACCCATCATTCGTTTTCCCTTATCAACAACCACTTTTCTACCATCCATTCCCATGGAGATCTATCGTTCCAATATTTATTTCTGTTCTTGCTCCAAATTGCTTTTGATCTAATTTCATTCATATATTATATTTTCTAGTAGTCATGATACTACTGTTATATATTCTCACAAATCAAATAATTTTTTCGAACTATTTCCACTATATTCGTCTTTCCTCACCTATTTATTTGTCTACTATTCGCTACTACCCACGCTACTATTATAATTGAATTCAAATATAATTTGGTCGAATCAAACAATAAGATACAATGTAATAAATACATTTTCTACAAGTTCTTCCTCCTTTGATGAAGATCTAGTTCGTAACGATCCTTCACCTTCACAAAACGGCAATGGTCAATTGCCAGAATAATCTTTGTATTGGCGGTATATTTTTCTCCTCCTCCTCCTCCACACCAGATTCGAATCACACGAAGGATGATATCATGATTGATTATACTGGTCCTCCTTTCATCCTTTCTTCTTCCCTCTCCCTTCACCATCCGTTTCCCCTATTTTCTTCCCATTTCAACTATCAGATTACTTTTCTTTGTGTATCACTTTCATCGATGCTTTTCCCAACCCTATAGCTGATTACCTTCTTACATCATATTCTCCCCATTCTTCTTCTGCACTTCCTTCTCTTCTTCTTCTTCTATTTCTTCTCCTCATTGATCCTCTCCTTTCGTATCTCATACAATACGGAATTCTATGGGAAACCTTATTCAAACGTCCATTATTACCACTTAATCTTAAATTCATTTCTCTCACACAGCAGGACTCATTACTGAAATTGCATTGGACAAGCATAGTCCTATCCAGAGAATCAGATCAATCAATCTAATATATTCAACCTGTCCTTGTTTATTTTCTATTGTGGGGAAATAAGTGTACGTTCAATTGATTCTCCAGTTTTATCTTTGAATTAATGTGGACTGTACATTGAATATATATTGGACTAAGGAATTGATCGAGATAGATTCCTCAGAACGAATGTAGCCAAGCTCTGTTCAATTGTTTAGAAACAATGTGATAGGTCTATTAGAATGCTGATTGGACTCTACTATTGATTGTATGGTTTACTGAGTTCGTTATGGAGACTAGTTTATTTATAATAGAACAAGTTGCAGCCTCTGATTAATATTGGGTTTTCTATCATTGGATAACTCTAGCATTATTATCTCCGATCTCAAATGTATGAAAATGTATTATCAAGTCATGGAAGAATAAATTTTGTTGACGAGTGAGATAAATACTGTATATTTGAGATGGATTGATCATTATTTCAAGAACAATCAATAATTGATATCAGATCAGATATGACTTACGTCAAAAACATGCATCACAATTCATACAGTCTGGTAAACGAATAAGATCCATTAATATGAAACGTGAAAGAGCAGACTGGAAAGAATCTAATTTCCATCAGCGGAAATGAACATAAGATCAGAATTAAAACTGATATAATGCGCTGATAGACAAGAGAAAGGAAAATTCTTTGCAGTTGATCACGTGAAGTCTTCTAGGCGACTCACGCGACCAGAAAACTTCCGGAGAATCGTGGGGTGGGGCAAAATTCTCGCATGAAAACTGAGGCGGGAAATTGGAAATGAAAAGCGAATCTATCGACGTGGAAATGAAGCGTTTCCCGGTTTCTGCTTGCTTAGCAGTTAAGCATTAGAGCTCAAAGCCCGACTAAGTACGTCAACACTTGTAAGATTCAATCGATGAGCAACATTTGCCAAAGAGTGCGGGGATTGTATAGTTTGATGTCACACTTCTTGACTTCTAATGTACAGGATTTTTTCAATCATAAGTTCCATGATAAGGTGCGTTCAATGCCCTATTTCGGACTTTCTTCATCAGAGTGTCGACAAAAGGAAAACTCTAGGCCAAGAAACAAAGAGATGGAGCGGGATGGAGGATAGACTACTTGTTGCCTTTTGTTGCTCTGTGCCTCCCTTTTCTTGTTTGATCTGTGATGATAACCGAACAGAAATCCTGGAAACTCTAGAGAAGTTTCAAAGATTTTATCAATGTCATATTTATTTATCGGCTATGATTTGTTCTTTAATATACTCAAAGGGTATTGAATGCAATACATGTAATGTGAAACATACAAATGTAATAAATGGATATGTATGATGAATTTGATACATAATGTATACACTTAAAACTCTTAGAATGGACCATGTCTTCAAGAAATACGAACATTGACATTGAATTTAAATAGCATTATTTTGAGAATAATCTAAAACTATCATCATTCTCCATGTATGACATAATGCGAAGCATTAAATCATTGATTCTTAAGATTCACTTTGTACTTCAGCATTTCTCAAAGCAGCAATTCACTGCTTCTTGTTCAACCAGAGGATTGCTTACAATTAAAAGTCAATGTCATGAAGACGATTGTATTTTGCAAGAGAAATGGAGATATTTGAAGAACCTGCAGTTTTTGTATCAGTATTGTATTATTATAAGATTTTTAGAACTTATTTAGGAAACTAATCCAGCAATTCCAAAAGCAACTGTTATCACCACATTATAAACATTACCATTGGACAAAATCACGTGAGTCAATACCAATATTTATTCTTATTCAGCCATGGAAAATTAACCTCCAGTTTGAGATACTGCACTCACAGAGTATTATCAAAATTTTTCTTCTGTATGGTAGGCCTAATTATTTTCTCCCAATTGAAATGTACACATGATCATCTCTGTGAGTGGATTGAATTGTGTGAGAGATTGTACAGATTGCTTTGAGTTGCTCACAAACCATCAAACAGTATAGTTAAATGAATTACAATCCATCAAGAGTAATGAGAGAAGTGTACCCATAATTTCGAGTGGGTCACAAACTATATTCAAATTCAAATTTATTCATTTGCCATACAATAATACAGATTGGTAGAATAAATATTCTAACTTACAAAATGTCACTACCAGCAAAGAACAAATCAACATATTAATTATTAAGTACTCCTCACAAGAGGGAATCATAACTGTCGACCAGTGAAGCTGGCAACAAACTGTATAGTAGGACTGAAGTGGATCATAAAAGCCTATTATTGTTGTACGGTCATGCTCATATTCAATATACTATTATTTTAACAAAAATATAAATTAGTAGCTTCAACAACATTTTGAATTCCGGATCACGATACACAACTTTCCCCAGCCAGGAGTCTCCACTCATAGTGGCTTTCGGTGACTTGATGTAACGAAGTTGTAACCATTTTGAGAACGAAATTCTTGTAGCTGCATTGGATAATATTATCATCACAGCATCAAGGAACAAGAAGGAACAGAAGAACAAGAAGGTCATCATTCAAGGTTCAAGAACGATAAGAACATAATTATATAGTGAGTTTGACATTATAAAGCCAGTGGTAGTGATAGAATGGCATTGTCTCTTCCGCTTTCTTGAGAAGAAAGCATTGATTCTAGTCATTCCTATATGAATGTGATATTATATTGATTGTTTATTCTCAAGGATTGATGAATCAAATTAAATGAGAATCATGACAATCGAAATAGAGATAATCACAAACATAACAATGATAGAGTGGCATGGAATGAGAGAAAGGTGGAGAAGAAGGAAAGAGAGGAGTTAGAAACAGAGGTGAAAAGGAATACCAGGATAAGTAGGTAGTAGGAAGAAACAAAGAGAGGAAATGGATGTCGAAATGAGAGCAGTGCGTGTCCATCACATTTCCAACTCGGTTTTGTTGAACTCTCCCTGATATATATTTACTAGATGTATGTGTGTTGGTATATACTTTCTATGGAAGAGGAAGGTTGTGTCCATCTGCTAATGGAAGACAACAAAACAATTCTAGAGCAGGTCTCAATTGCGGGCTATCGGCCGACACGGAATTAGTTTCACACGCATTGCAAACCTCAAATCAACATCACCTGATTTTTTTCTCTCCTCAGGAGCCCTGCCTTTTACCCTCACATTGAATATGGAAGATTGGATATAGGAGTAATAGGGAGTTGAATGGAACATCACGTCCACTACAAAACCGAAAGTAGTGAAGGAGCGTTCAATACGTAGGAGAATGGCTGAATTAAGTTTTTTTCTAGAGAAATTGTGTTTTGGAAGCTGTTGGCCGAATTCAATTCAGATGGAATAAAAAGGGGACTGATGGGCTTGGTTGATGAAGGAATCAGAGTACAATATTGCATAGTAGGATGTGAATATATTTTTCAATCAAATCTGTGTCTTCCAACATGATAACAGATTCTCACCAGTTTCAAATTGTGAGTGAACGGATGGATTATTTGTGTTGAAGTTTAGAGAAGTGATCTCTCAACTTAATTTGGAGGTGAATCGTCAACTAGCTTAGAAAGTATCTAGTAAAATTTCAAATTCTATCACCTACCAGTTATTCCAGTATTCTACTTGTTCAATAAGAAAAAATCCCTGAGATGAAAAGGGAACAGTCTCTGATCTTTAATTTTTTATTTGAAATATATATTTTCCTATAACAATCTCTCTTAGAGATGGCCAGTTCACAAAAATCACGAGAATTATCAAGCTTAATTTTCTTGCTATTTCTTGAACCACTGTTGACAAAAATGAATTATAATATTGCATAACACTGTAGCATTATAGCTTCTACTATTATTCTGTTGTAGTTTATAAACCAAAACCTTGCAACTTTTGTTATAAATATCCAACTTGCATCTGAAAGTTAATTGAACTGTCAAAACTGCATATACAGTTATAGTGAAACTCACTTATAGCTGTCAGCATTGTTTCAATAGGAAACATTGCTGATATTTGTTGAAAATACTGACTGTTCAAAGAGACTTCAACTACTGCAGAATGTAATATAATTGTTGTGTCTTATACTGTCAGCATTGGTTGCATAGGAAGCATCAGTGTTATTTTGTGAGAAGCGTTGACAGTTTGAATGGATCTCACTATAGTAATCCAGTTTAGTGGGTGAATGAAACAAGAGTGGAGTCCGGTAATTGAAGTGAGCTGTCCTAGCAGTACTCAAAAACTGAAAAGTCAACCTCAACTGAAATGCCACCTTCCTGTGAGATTCACCCTCAGCTGTCAGTATTCCTCATGAAATTTACAACACTACTCACCATTTCACTCATGCTGATAGTTCAAACTGAAAAAGCGCCCTCCAGTGACACCCTCCACTCAAGGGTGACATGACTCTCATGTTTGTTAGTCTAATTACGAGCTGGTCACAAACTTTTACAAATAGCAACGTTACATACAGAGAGTATGGAGACATCCTTCCAATAGAAAGAACTTCTATAATCTCTGGTTAAACATAACCTATCAAGATTTGTGGGTCTCTCTTAAGGATGGAGCAGAATATTAATCATTGTCAGCAATATTTATAATAAATCATTGTGAACATACAGTATTTTGTTGCATGGACACAAATATACAGAATGGAATAATTGCTATTTTAATACGGAATATGAATCGAATAGTGATCAATCATAGTTTTTACAAGTATAATACGATTCAAATCAATAATTTCAAACGTAATACAAGCTTTTGGGGAGGTGTCTAAACAACTATAAGCTTTATCCTTATTTCTTACGTAGAGATTTCTTAATAGATTCTGCAAAATTATGACGAAATACTATAACTCACCTAACGCTCAGTCCGTATAATCCCTTGAGAGACACATCAACGTCACATATACAGAGAGTATGGAAAATCCTTTCAATAAAAAACGTTTTTATTCTATGGTCAAACATTGTCGATATACATTACAAACATTGATATCAAGTTTCAACTTGTTTGGCACTTAATAATAATCTTGTTTGGTAAGTTTCAACTTGCCTTAACTGGCATAAGTGAAACTTGTGCACTTGTTTAGATTTCCTACGGATATATTTCAAACCTCAGTATTACCCAACCTCCTATTTATAGATGACAAACTGGAATATTCATCCTCTCATTGCATTTCATTTCCTCATGAATGATTCATCTATCAAATAAATAATGGTTGCGTGCTCATTTCAAAACTTACTATTTTTCCAAATTTCAATGTTATAGCATTGAGAGAATTCATTTTTGAAACAGGAACAACTAAATAGCTACAACCGCAGTTTGGTTGTGGATACAGAATAATAGTTATAGTAATGACTATAACTATTTGAAATCTCATACAGTTATGCTAGCCAAACAGAATCAAAATGGCTGTTCTGAATAGAATTTTTGGGAGCCTTCTACCATACATGACTATATAATCGGATGAAATCTGCATTGGTACAGTGTGATATCTATTGATCAATATTATTTTTTGGAACGGTATCCCAAAGTTGTTGGTGTTCCAATATAGTATTACTGATGTAATGGTATTGATGTTCTGGGGTTTTTCAAATTATTCGATCAAGGTCCTGAAAATCTCTTCAACATGAAACTATAAAATATTTATGCAACGGCAATGGAGAAACACTAGTTGACGGATATTGCAGTTCCCTATTCTACGAACTATTCCCTCCACAATGACTCTCTCACACTCAACCACTCGCTCTCTCTCTCTCTCACGCTCTCTTTCTCTTTCCTTTTTTCTGCTCTCCCTCTCTATCGATCTATCCGTCTCTCTCCAGTAACATGCTGTTTATTCCACTCAGACAAGCATAATAAACAACAAGTGGCCATTCTGGTTTTGGGGGCAAATATTGAAATAGTTCAACAACTACAGTTCGGATCTAATATTTGTCTCTCCTCTCTTTTCCTCCCTCCTTTAACATAACTTTCTACTTGTTACTCTTCTCCAACTTCCCTTTGTTCACCTATTATTCCTTTTCACTCCATATTCCTTTTGCTTCAAAGTATTATTCCTAGTTCTCTACCGTCTTCAACACTCAACACCTGATAACTATAATCAACTTTCTACTCTTCCTCCACTATCCAACGTTATCATCCTCTTCACCTTCCACATCCTTCACAACTTCTCAACTTCATTTTTTGTATTTATCCTCTCATTTTCTATTCTTTTCCCCGCTCTTTCATACCAATTTCCACAATAATATAATAGCACTTTACAATCCGTTAGATTGGAAAGAATTAAATGTAGGCTTTATTCTCGATATAATAACAAATACAATATACTCAGCAGCTGAGAGTGGTAATATGATAAGAACAAATAATAGTCACTTTCAGTTCAAGAACAAAGTATGGTATGATATACAATGTAACATGAGTAAAAGGAAATTGCGTGCCCTATATAGAAGAACGAAAAAACATAACTTTCAGGCTAGTCTCTTAGAAGAATATCTACTGAGGAAAAGATAACACAAAGATTTGTTAAACCATAAGAAAACCCAATATTACGACGAATTAAAAAGAAAACTCACTGAAGTGAAAAGTAGCAAGGATTTCTGGGAAGCAGCAAAAATTTTCAGGGGGAAACAACATAATGATAATAAAATTTCCTTGGAACGTTGGGTTGAATTCCTAATAACAAAATATCGAATTGATAGGAATGATTCTTTAGAGAACGTAAGTCACCTATTTCAAGACGCCCTTCACCCCTTTCTTGATAGAGAATTCGATAAATGCGAATTTATGAGAGCACTTAAGATGGCAAAGAATAGAAAAGCTCCAGGAAATGATGGAATAGGTTATGAATTATACAAGGCCCTACCCACGGTTTGGATAGATACTCTGTTGATGTTCTACAATAGAATTTTCTGTGATGAAGTCATTCCTTCTGAATGGACAAAAGTTAAAATGTTCTTCCTGTACAAAAAAGGAGATAGACTGAATCCGAAGAATTATAGAAGCTTAGCGTTGATCAATAGTACTTTGAAACTATTTACGGGTATGTTAGAGCGGAGATTGACATTATGGGCGGAGAGTGGAAATGTTCTCCCCGAGTGCCAGAATGGATTTCGCAGAAGTCGCGCTTGCTCGGATAACATTTTCACCCTCCAATCACTCATATACTGCCAGGTGCATGTAAGGAACAAGAAGCTATATGCTTTATATGTTGATTTTGCTTCTGCGTTTGATTCTGTACCCCATTCGCTTCTGTGGTATGAGCTAGGAAAGCTGGGGGTTAGTTCAAAGCTATTGAGAATATTAAGTGGTATTTACACTTCGGCCGCGACCATCATAGACAAGGGCAGTGAACAATCCGAGCCAATATCGGTCACAAAAGGCATTTTGCAGGGGGATTCTGTCAGTCCGCTTCTCTTTTCTCTCTATTTACATGACATTGATGATTTTTTCAGGAAAAAAAATTTAAATGGGATTAGAATGAGTGAAAGGGATGACATTCTCATGCTGCTCTTTGCAGACGATATAGTTATTTTGGCTGATTGCGAATCTGATTTGAGAAATAAACTGAAATGTCTTGCAGAATATTGCGAGTACAAAAAGCTCTCAGTCATATAGATAAAACAAAAATAGTGCCTTTCCACAAAAGAGGATTAAAGAGAAATTTATCATTCTGGCTAGGAGAAAGTAAAATAGAAATAGTCAAGCAGTACAATTACTTGGGAGTTATTTTCAGTAAAGATGGAAAGTTTCGGCAGCATAGCAGATCACTGAATCTAAAGATCAAATCAACTGGAGAATCAGTGATGAATATTCTCAGAAAAGCTAAGTCAAATGTATGGGATAGTAAGATGAAGCTTTACGATTCTGTCGTTCTACCCGCTTTGATGTACGGCTCGGAAGTATGGGGGCTCCACAACCTTGAAGTATTAGAGAGGGCTCAATTACAATTCTTAAAAAAGCTATTCTTTTTGAGCCAATGCACGCCGAGTTGGGGAGTACGTTTAGAGACAAATAGAATCAAACTAAACTTTGATGTACTTTGTAGAGGCCTGAAATTTCTTAGAAGAGTGCTGTCTATGCCTAACAATAGGTACCCTTCTATTTGTTTAAAGACACTGGCAAGCTTGGCAGCAGATGAGTCGACGGAGGCAGCTAATAAATCGGATAACTGGTTGGTTCAGATAAAAAGACATATAGCTTTGTCCGGGTATCAGTTGGAAATAGCGAATGAGCTTTCTCTTGATGGGATACTTTTTGACTCTCTGACAGATATTTTGGAGGGGTATGCAGGAGTTCTATTCCTCGAAGATCAAAGATTGGCGTTAGATTCAGCAACCTGTCCCCTTTATAGAAAAATAAATCCTCTTTTAAATCTAGGAGAGCAGCTCAGGATGAATATACCATTCGCAAAACTAGAATTCTTACCCAGCTGCGACTAGCATCAGACAAGGGAGTATACCTGTTTAAGAATAGAGGAGTTTGGATTAACTCTACTAGAAACTGCCCTATTTGTAATTACGGGGAATTAGAAACTCTAGAACATTTTTTGTTGCGCTGCCCCATGTATAGAGGATGTAGAATACAATTGCTGGATATATATTGTCGAAATATAGTGAATAATGAGGACAGGTTAATGGTATTATTGTCAAATCTGACGGAGGAAAAAATAAACAGAGTTTTCATCTATGTGGTTAAAGCATTAGAAATAAGACAAATGATATGTGATCTTGTTTGAGAGTGATCAGAAGCTATTTATTCCTCATAGGAAATATTGTAACCTTTACCATCAAAATTGTGTAATATTGTTGTTTATTGTATATTGTTATGTAGAGAGTTTATTTTTACTATGTTTGTTGGCTCAACTCTATTTGTATGATTAATGTGAACAAATAAATTGATTATTATTATTATTATTATTATATTATTATTATATTATTATTATTATTATTATTATTATATTATTATTATTATTATTATTATTATTATTATTACTCTTCTCCAACTTCCCTTTGTTCACCTATTATTCCTTTTCACTCCATATTCCTTTTGCTTCAAAATATTATTCCTAGTTCTCTACCGTCTTCAACACTCAACACCTGATAACTATAATCAACTTTCTACTCTTCCTCCACTATCCAACGTTATCATCCTCTTCACCTTCCACATCCTTTACAACTTCTCAACTTCATTTTTTGTATTTATCCTCTCATTTTCTATTCTTTTCCCCGCTCTTTCATACCAATTTCGCTTCAAGTTTTTTTCTACCTTCTCTACCCTCTACACTACTACACACTCCTTCTATTTTGCTTCCATCCTCAATTTACTTTCCTCTTTTTTATGCTCCTTTAACCGGCCTTTCCCTTCCTCTTCACTTCTATCCTTTTGTAACCATCCCTTTCATATTACTTTAGCTTCCAGCTCTTTCATACCTTGTATCCTTTTATTATATTCTCTCTACTAATCCTTATACTTCTCACAATCCTTTTCCTTATTTTAACTTTCCATTTTCTCTCATTGTCATTTTCCTTATGTATCTTTATCTTTTTCTTCAACTTTGCCTCCCCCACCTTTCAATATCTCGTCTCGACATTTGAATATTCTGCCTACTTTTATTTATCTTCTTACTCCAGTTCTCATCTGTTCTTCCCCCTCTCACTATTTCTCTCCTCTCTCTTTCTCTCTTCTCATTCACCTTCTTTCTTCACTCTCTTCTTCTGTCATTTCCGCCTCTCTCAAGCCCATTCCCGCAGCCCACCCATAATATTCGTACACCATCATGGAATCCAAATTGTGTCATTTACCCCCCATATAGTTTATTAGTAGAGCAAACACTTCACTGTATTTAGTCAAACCACGTACACTGGTGGCGAAACCTCGAACTATTAACTACACTGTTCTACCAAGTTATATTAGAACATTATTTGAGTGAAATCTTGCAAATGTTGTCCTTGAAGTATAATATGAACAAGTCACACAGTCTGTATGCCAGGAGTGAGATTCACTACCAACTGTCAGCACCACTTACAAAATAACAGCATTGTTCACCGTTTGATCTACGCTGACAGTTTTAAGTGACCGTAGTGGTGACCAACTGCTCAAGAAACTGAGATTGTTGACTTCAAAGTTGTGTTGAATTCACAGTTTGAGAGCATTTGATACAACTCTCGGCTGCGGTGACTCTGTAACATAAGTGAAATATTCAAGTTTTTGGTTGAAGCAGTCATGTGTAAGTTTTGGTGTGGTTGTTTTGCCTCTAAGACTATTTGCAATATTAGTTGTGGAAGGACATTCTGCATTGGCCTGACCTTTCTTGGAGGTAGTCCCTGCATGGTTCGAATAAATATTGACATTATTTAACGACTTTCCTCATTGAAAAGTGCTTTCAATCGATAACAAGATGCTATTCGAAGGAAATCCAATAAAAATTACAAGGATTCTCTCGAAATATTGCTCTTAACATCATGACAATGAGTTCCTTCACTTTTGATTATTAGACAATAAGCTCTTTGGCTTTCTCGTTTTTTTAGAATATCGTTTTCGAGTGAAATCTTTTACATTATGTACAAATTTTACATTTACGTTTGACTCAGAGATGAGATAATTTTTCCTCATAATTCGTTATCGACTTTCAAAAAACAATACAAAGATTCAGAAATATACAGAAGTAGGATTTGAGAAAAACATAAAGGTGCGTACAGATATACGCGCCGCGAACATGAGCAATTCAATTTTGATCAGCTGATGCCAAGCTTTTTATATCTGTATCTTACCGTTTCTGTAAACATACATATATAGTCAGCTGATTAAAAAAGGATTGCTCATGTTCGCTGCGCGTATATCTGTACGCACCTTCAGACTCATATACCAAACGCGGCTCATTTATTCTATAGAACAAGCATAATCATTCAGGAGTGATATATTTTATTATTTAATCATTCATCCATTGTCAGATCTGTGGACAAATTATTGGGAGCATACCATTTCTTATTACTCAACTCCCAGTTCATTAGTGGGAGTGGAGATCCAAGACAAAATAAATATATTTCAGATTCCCATCTGCAAAAAAATATTGCAATTATTTAAATGCATTTAAATATACTAGAATAATTCCGATTGAAATCCCAAATTTATTATGATGTTTCGTTCAACATTATTATGAATAGATTTGGAACAGCAAGGATTCGATATTTTTCATCGTTATTCAATCTCTCTTAAAATAGGACGCTAGTTTTTCACCCTACCAGTTTGATACCATGCAAAAACAGTTATCGATTTGAACATGTACGGTAAGCATCACCCAAGCTCTCAGTTCAGTGGAGCGTATGAGTTCATATACTATGTTCCATGCTCTTAGGCCTTCAAGTATCACGCTTCTAAAATGAAAACATAGTAGAAGGGGCTCTGAATACTGTGAGACCCTTATTCCAAAAACGTCACTTGTCTTGAATATTGATCTGAGGTCATTGAATGTAACAGTATTTTTAGGCTGCATAATATTTTATATCAAGCATCCCGTGAATTTCACTGGAATAGCATATCTCCCATCAATCTTCCTCGTATGACAAGGATTTAAGTGCTATGTATCGTATCAATCATTGATAACATGAAAAATGAGTGTATGCGTAAATCTAGATCTAAATCTGTTCAGTTCAGTATATATTATGATGATGGTGTTCACGGCTCATTAATATTGATTTCATATCCGTTTGAAGAGCGTCTGTGGATCTGTCAAGTGTCAACAAATTACATCCACAATAAATTTCACAAATAAGTGTCAGCAAATTCCAAAAATTTTGATCAATATCAAATTCAATAGATTATTTAGTTCAAAGAGTAATAATAAACAGTAAGAAATCTAGTTTGGTGGATTGGGAACTGACTCATCAAGGAAGAATATAATATGTACAGTACTTACTGAACTATGCTTACCAGAGCAGGAGACATTCAAGCTAGATTCTCACTTATCAGTAAATATGATAAATAGTTTTGATTTTGTCTGATTGACTGTTTCCATTCAGCACGGCCTATCGAGTAATGACTTTAAATTTTGTGGTAATAATATTCTTACATTAGCAGTCACTTTCACTGTCATTGGTGTGTGGGAATCCAGCGTTATTTTTATCCTAAATGATTTTATCTTACTGAATTACTCAATAAAGTCCTTCCCCATGGTATCTACAGATACGATAGTCATTATTGATTCCTCCAATTCGGAAAACCTATTAATTGATGCAAAATGAATGCAATATCCATCGTTTATTTCCCTCAATAACATATCCCGTAATCACCGATCTCCAATGGAATTAAACCATTACTCGAGAGAGCATAGTCTGTCGATAGAACAATTCACTACAATTGTATTGGAGTTCTGTTCTCCTTATTCAGCTGAGAGATCCACCACCGTACGTAATACGTAGTGTTGACCAATCACTTCCCCTGCTTAGTTCAAGTCCACGCTCAACGAATTGTCTCATTGGCTGATGCCATTGCGTCATTTCGTAGACTTCATTTTGCTAGCCGATATCGGAATCTATGCGATATTATCGCTTCTATTAATCTATTTTCATGATTAAATTCAAAGAAGCAAAAGCTTGGAAGAGGAAATCAATATTTCTAAATAAATAAAAAACCTATAGATTATTAGAGAGAGATGATAGACTCAATAATTTAGAAAGCTGTACATGACTGATTTTTTGTTGCGTTATTGAAAATGCATCAATTATCATAATTCGATTTCTCCTGTAAATGATTTATCATTTTAATATTTAATATTGAATGATTATTCATATTTTTTATGAAAATTTTCACCCACACTCCTCATTCATCACATTATAAGTAAATCACACATTTATGACAGGGCTCCCGTGCCATTTATTGTTATATGTATACACTATAAAGTGTATGTGGAGTGTTATATAGGCTACTACTTCATCAGGACTCGAGAGTGGATTACTTATGGTTTGAAACAAACTATTACTTTCCATACAAGTATATCTGATGATGCCTTATCATACAATAGCTCTTCATACAAGAGTCCATATTCCTATAATCCATTAAATAATGGTTGTACATAGTGAATGATGGTCTGCGACTAACAATAATGCATAGTCAGCATCATTGACAGCCTAATAATTCAGACGCATCGACCGGTGGAGATGCATTAATGCAATCACATGCATCCACCTAAATCAGCGCCATTTTGTGTCATACGCATATGCATCGGTCGTCAATTTGTTGATTTGTCAATTTGCATTCATCATTACCGGATGTGTTGACTAGTGTCCACTGGCATGTCAATTTTCCACGCTTGAATTCAAAATGAATTATAACTCAATTCCAAAATCACATATTTTACTTCAAATCAATTTATTTTTCAAGTTCTATTCTGAATTACTTGAACCCTCTTTAACTACTTCAAACATACATGATCAGCTTTGAAGCATCAATCTATGTACTATCTACTCAATATCTTGACTGGTTTGGAATAATTAATGTTGCGATATTTTGAATGTGGAATGGATTTTATCAATACTGATTATTAAGGAGAGAAATGAAGTTGAGACTAACTGAGAGATGAAAAGATCTAGTAAAATAAATATGGCGCCCAGTGCCTTGAAACGAGTCTGGAGTTTCCATTAATAAATGTGCATCTTGTTGTAAATTCGGGAATTTGATGCTACCTTGACTTATTGTCCAATACTGGATGAAGGATGAAACGATAGAGAAGAATAAATATTGTTTCAACAATCGTTTAGTGATTATATTATTCGTGTAATTATTTCCAGATTTATCTATCACATTATCAGCAATAATAAGAATGGTATCAAACGCAATCTCTGAAATGATATATTTGGGAAAGACCTGAATCCTCTTTGAAAATCCTACTCTCAAGAGAGTCATCAATGAAGAAGCTTCTGTAGTCTTGTTCCAATTTCATCAACAGTCAGTTAATAATAGTACAGGTATTATCTCGATCACTTTATATTCTGGTCTCATTCCTTATTCACTATTGTTTCTTTGTTTCTGTACATGTCAAGAGAGAGAACAAAGCTAAACTCACAGGGAAAAACAATGATTCAGAAAAAAAACAGAAGATGATGATAAGATTAAAACAAAGCTAGACAATGATGAATGCTAGAGAGAACAAAAGATGGAAGATAAGACAACAACAAAGTTAAATACTCAAGAGGAGAAACAGATTAGCGCTGAAACGTCTTTTGAATTGCATCCTGCATCACTTTTATGCCAGGTCTGGTCTAATTGAAAATGTCTCAGGCCTGTCAGTGTTGGAAAACAAGATCGGTGCGCTTTTCCGCTTTTCCTCAGCCGTGGAAATTCTGTCTGAAAAGAAAAACCAACCGGCTGTCTGCTGGTTGAAGATAATCACTCGCATTGGGTGAGTTCTCCTTTAGAAAAACAGCCGAGAAAATAATTCTCATTGATGAACTGGTGGAAGTGGTTTTTTGAGATACTGTGGTGAGATTCACTTTACAATGTCAGCATTGGTTGAGTGAGAAGCATTAATCTGGTCTGCAAGCAATGCTGACGAGGTGATGTTCTCACTAGAATAGCTTATCCAAGTTTATAAAGAGTTTATAAAATCCTTTTGAAAGAGAAAAGTTCACTTAGCTCATCAACTCCAATCGCGGTCTAAGAAAAGTAGCCTAAGAGGCCTAGGCCCACACCTTACAAAGAAACTAAAATATTGAAAGAAAAATTATTTTTTGAGAATTATAGAAAAAAGGTCAAAAAGATGCCATAATGATCATCGTGTAAGTGAAATCCTTATCTGCAGGCTGTCATAAATGCAATGAAGAGGTAGGAAATTACCAGAACTTACACACATACAAAAATAGAAAAAAAATAGACTATAAACAAAATACTGACTACAATATTAGCCATCGCCCCCACATTCGATTGCGGGCCCTGCATCCAGAATCAGAACCTGACCACCCCCCCCCCCGCATAATGTGATCAATACACAGGCGGGAGGTTTTTATGGTGTCAATATATCAATGAGATGTTACCACTCATGCTGATGATAGATTAATAAGAATGATTGTAATGAAGATCCGAGAAAATATATTTTCTAAAGGCGCTTTCGAGTTGCTTGAATGATATATTACCAATATTGAAATGCCTGAATCAAATATCTTGCTGAAGATTGGAGGAAATGATCGAACTCATCCCTGCCATAAACTTGAAATCAATGATTCAATATCCATCCCTAGAAGTATGAATGAGGAAATATAGAAATCTAGCAGGCAGTCTCTTCGCTTGCCTTATCAGTCCAGCCTGGGGCTCCATCCCCTGGTCCTCCCGGAATAATTTATAACAGCAGACTCGCTTCGCTCGTTTGCTTCATCCCGTTGAGTAGTCAAATACAGACTTCAAGGCTCTTTCCAGCTTAAGGAAACCGACAATTTTGGGCGGATCTTTGGTGTTATTTTCAAAACTTCTCTAATACAACATTTTTAAACCCCAGTTGAGTATGTGTGTCTACTATATTAAGAGCCAGAAGCTCCAGTATCTTGAACATATGATGCGAAATGAAAAGTAGACCTACAGATTCCTGCGGTTGATCATGGGAAGATTGAAGAATGACGCTGGCCAGGAAGAAGAAAAACAACTGGTTGAAGAACCTGAAAGAGTGATACAACAACCCTGTTCCAAGATAGAATCCAGATAACATTGATGATCGCCAATCTCTGTCCTGGAGCCGGCATATACATAGAAGAAGAGCCTGTGTTCCAAATTTTGAAAAATGCTAGGGAACCATAGGAAAACGCTGTGAATCGCTCATCTAAGGAGTATCTTTGGCGTAATTCTTGAGTTCCCTTAAGACGAAATTTCTAAACCCTAGCTGAACTTCTGTACCGAATTTGAATACCTTATCTCAATTGTTTATTGTAAAATCTGAGAAAACGCTGAGGAACGCTATAAAAACGCAGATACACTGTCATCTTGAACTTATGGTCGGATATTTTTTCCCAAAATCCATGCGTCTCTGGAAGGCCAACTGAACATGCCAAATTTGAACGTGTTCGGTAGAGTAGATTTTTAGTTTGGTTTAGTAGATTTTATTCACTATCCACAGATTTTGTCGTATTGAAGATTGAGATTCTAGTTATTCAGCGTATGTTCATTGATATAAAAAATAAAGTGAGACGTCAAGTTCAGTCATATCTATACATTTGATCGTTTGGAGGCCTATTTTCAGTTCTCTGCCACCATGTGAATATGATGATACCTCAAGACAGGAAATATATACACACAAAATTTTTTGTTTAAAATACTTGCAAACGATGCGAAGAGAATCAACATAAATTATGCTGCTTCGGATTAATATAGGCTACTACAGTCACTGTAAAAAATTAATTAATAACACTCACAAGATGATAACTAGTTATACTGCATACCAGCTTCATTTATTTCTTTGTTCCATGTACGCTATATTATAGACTATAGAGAAAAGACCGCATGATAATAGGGTCTATGGTAATATGGTCTTGGGCTATAAAAATAGCTCAAGCTAGTTTATAGTAGGATAGATTTAAGGTATATTTTCTCTAGCCTATAGTTGTATCATTTACGAGAGGAAGAACTAACTTGTCAAGAAATTCAGCACAATTCATCCCTGGGCCTCCATCCTCATCTCTCACCGTCAGTGCAACTGATAACAATAAATAATCGCAACCTCTACTGCTGTGTGAAAGGAAATGAGCAAGAACGAAGAAGAAGAAGAAGAAGAAGAAGAAGAAGAAGAAGAAGAAGAAGAAGAAGAAGTAGAAGAAAAGGAAGAGCAAGAGGGAGGAAGGTGGTTGAAGCTGATTACTACATGATAAATAACACACTCTCTAATGAATGCTACCATTCTGTAAAACCTTGCGTTATAATTTCTCATCAACAAGCTGTCATGCAGACACTCGTGGTTTACAAACACTTCATTCATTATTAATCAAGAATCGCACAATAATTTGTCAAGTTAACTGTGTAGAACATAGATTGTGTGCACCAGATACAAGCTTGTTGCCAGTGTTATGAAATATACAGATGACGGTCACAAGTATAGAATACTCAAGTATGGTTAATGCACATCTTTCTGTCTCTTCAAGCAAAAAATTCACTTGTATTTTTATTGTTAGATTGGACAAAATTATCGAGGAACAAAGCATAAGAGACTGCATTGAAGCAGGATAATGTTTGTCAAGTATAGTGACTCCAAATACGCCAATGATATTCTACACATGATATTAAGAATTCATAATAGTATTTATACTTTAAAATATCAATCTTTCCCTAGTTATCCGTGATTTTTCATCAATGTTTAAAAATCAAGAGCATAAATTTATTGTGAAGCGAAATTTTTCATTCTCAACTGTGATTAATCAAATAAAGCCAGCCTTGAAATCTATATATATATAAAAATGAATGTCTGTGTGTTAGTTTGTTCGTTAGTTTGTTTTTTCCCTGTAGACTACTTGACAGAACGGCATGAAACTTTGGAAATATTATGTGTGAATATTGGGGATGGTTTCTGACCAGAAATTTCAATAGGGAGGCTAATAATTATTAATACATTATACAGACCCATGTTTACGGGTTGCCGGCCGATCGGCTACTGAAGAACCGAAAGATAATAATGTTTCAAAATCACAAAAAAATTAGCCCACTTTTTCCAAGCCTGAATAGCCGAGTGCATAATATAGGGCTTCTGAATCTGATGCTGTAGGTTGCAGGTTCAAATCCCGTCACAGTCAACTTTTTTGCTCCAAGTTTTCTACTTTACTAATTTTATTGATCATCATGTGTTATCGTTCCAATTGGAGTTTTATCTTTAAATATTTTAGGTTGGACTTCTATTAGAAGCTGTTTACCGTATGTTCTGTGTTTTACATGTGAAAAAGTTGTTACACATGCTATGAAAAATGAGTAATGAAAGTGTTATTGATTTTAGAGACACTCAATGCGTGAATAAAAATCCCAATATAGGGGACCGAGCTTCGCTCTGGAGTACAAGAGCATGAACAATTTATTACGAAAGAATAAATTATAATAAAATTTCATACAGAAATGTTCTATCTAATCACAGTAAATTGAGATTAATTCCCAGAGGAATTCAAAAATTTTCCTCACAAAGGCCCAGTTGCACAAAAGCCGGTTAAATTTTAATCCTGATTAACTTCACGTGAGCCAAATCAGAGAAGACCATTTCAAAAAGATGGATCTACTGGAATTAATCAGGATTGAGAGTAACCCGGCTTTTTCGCAACCGGCACTAAGTACCTGATTGAATGATTACAAAATTTCAACAGCTGAGTCATAATTTTGACACAGTCCCACACACATGAACTCGCTCACTCACTTCCATCACCAATAGACGACGAAATAATTATTATCAGCTGTTTTCCCAAGGATGAATAATAATTATTATCATTTTAATGTCCTTCAGCGAGTTTTGCCAGGGATGAGACCTAATGCAATCGAAAAAGTAGCACATGATCATCAAATTTCATATTTTTGTCTTCTAGTTTGGCTAAAACATCAGACCAAAGGCCAATCTCAAAGGCAAAGATATCGAATTTCATTATAAATAAAAATATATCTAAATAGCATCATATAGCCGAAATATGTTGTGAGTAAACAATTTAAAAAGGGTATTTATATTTCTATTTTTATTTATATTCAAGAGTAGCCTCAACGGGAAAAGTACTTTTTGATAGTAAATTTTATTAGTACAGTACTGTATTAACTATTCCTATGTTGATCTCATTATTAGTTCTCATGGAAGAAAGTATACTTTCATTATTCCATGTCGGAAACACACAATCGACTGACGGATCAGACTGAAGGTTGACCACTACGTATGTAGGCCTACGTACGTGCTAGTCAAAGATCATACCCAACGTTAGTAGACAGACTAACACGTTATTCACTAACTTTGCATCCTACCTACCTATCGTCATTTACCTGCCTTGGTGTGCATTAGCAGTGATCATTATCAGCTGTATCAATGCAAGGTTGATGAGATAATATGCCTTTCAACGTCGACTGAACAGAGAAACTTCAAATGTAACTTCAACATAACAGACTATTAAAGAATTGATCAAAATAAATTAGCTGTTAGCTGCATTATTGAATATTATGTCATGCATGCAATCCATGAAACTTGAAAGAATTATAAACTCATGCAAAGTCATAATTTATTAAGAATATCATGAACTCATACAACATGAACTAGTTGATACAGAGATCAAATAAGTTCTTCATTTGAGATCGATTCTACTCTCCAACATTGCCATGGTTATTCCTAGAGCATGGTATTTTAGAAAGCTTTTAGAATTTTCTGTTTTCAGTATTCTTAATTTTGAATACTAAAGAGAGAGGAGGTAATATGCATTATATAATTATAATAAGGCACTCGATTATTTGTACCTTCTACAAAATCATCCACAGGATAACTAATTAAGCAATAATACCCTCTTCTATAAGCTATAGGGTGAGAAAGTGAATTTAGGTGAAAAACTGACCCTATATGATGTGTTCCTCTCCTTGAAACAATTCTCCTTCAAGATGAAAACCATAAAAGAGAATTTGGCACAAGATTCTGTTCCAACAGAAAGAAAAACCTATATTTAAGGAGGAATAGTTCTAGAAAGAGAAGAGAAGAGCACAGCTCATTGATTGAGTTAAGAGAGACCGAAGTTAGTATTCATGGCAGACAATCGTTTTATTGGCATTAAAATTCAAATTCGATAAATACAATTTCCACTATCGCTTGTTGTTGCTGGGGGAGGATAACTGGTTTACGGCTCAAAAGAAGCCTGAAAGTTGTACGCACGCTTATTAAATTTAGCCGCGGTTAAATGACGTCAACACATCCTCCTACGATTCGTTCACTATTTTCCCCGGCACTGGATCTGCTAGATGACGAAGTTTAGCAAGGGTTACATTATTTAATGGACATGCACGCAACCCAAAAGAGGCCCGAGAGTAATTCTAGATCCCGCTTGTTCGAATGTCTATTAAGTTCAACCGTAGTTGATTCGGGAGAACATCGCATCGATTGTTCCATTGGTTCTCATTGTATTAGATCTGTATTATCTAAAATGACTGATAATATACGAGTTCTATCAGAGTTGCAGGAGAATAGACGCATACATTAGCCTACACGAAGCTGGGAGCAGACTGAATCTTTGTTGGGGTTCATTAGGAAATAAGTCCTTCAGTAGGCCTAGTTGATTCATGAATTGGATAACCGTAAATACTTTATAAAATGATTTAATATACATCGAAAAGGCTGATTTTCAACAAATTATTTAATCAATTATTGCATCACAAGATTGCATTGCCGATTTATTCAGAGAATAGATAACATTTCAATGAATAATTTGAATAAAGAAATACCGAAATTGGTGTGGAAAACTTTTCATAGAAGATAAATAATCATTGATAAGACAGTGTCAAGTTCATGAAGTGTGCTCGATAACACGATTTTTTCTAAATTGATCTATCAACTTTTATCAATCACTACACTGATAATACTAACAACTTTGAACAGAATCTGAAGTGACACTTCAATTATCGTTTCCTCAGTTCATTTGGCACTCAATAAAAATGATAATGAGACAATTTTACATAGTTAAAAGTGTTTTGCAATGATTGATAATTGTTTGGAGGGGGAAGGGTGGTATGGTTCAGAAAAGATAAAGAGTTTATCGTTTGTTGGATTTGTCAAAGCTGTTATCGAAATTAATTTATTATTTGAGATTTAACATCAGTCGATCATTTATAGCAGTGACTTAACTGGATTGTCTTGCAGTGGAGTCAATAGTCACATAAACGAGTATCGTAAGTAAATAATTCCTTTTTCTCAAACTTATTTCAAAATTTTAATTTTCTCAGAATGAGTTTCTCCATAAACATTTCATAAGAAGTTAATATTCAGAGTCGGGTAGGCTACAGTAACTATATCACAGTAATAATAAATGTGATAGTTAATAGTTAGATGTGACAGTAATAGTTAATGTAGGGTAGGCCTGTATAAATTATTTATCTTTAGAAGGTATGCAATCTATGATCTAAAATTATATATTATTTGATGAATGTGATAGCATTGCTCTATGATTTATATTTGAATCTATTCATAGATGTTCCATTCATAATTTTCATATATCATAAAAAATAAAAATTTATTTGAAATTTATAATCTCTTTTGGGCTTGCGCCCCGCGCGAGACATTTTCCAATTTGTCAGAATGGACTTGAATGTGTGTAGGAGACAGTTTTCTTATATTTCCAATAAATTAATAAACCACATTCCCTTAAATATTCTTGAAAAAACAAACATAAACCAAAGGCTTAGATCAGACATAGATAGATGGATAATAGCAAATAAAATCGAGGAAAAATTGTTTTAAATAAATTAATTTTCGTCTACTCCATGGTTGCAGTTGACTTACCTACCTCTTACCTTTCTCTTCTTCTTCATTCTCCTTCTTCTTCGTCTTCTTTTTTCTTCTTGGCCTTTTCCGTCTTTATGTTTATAAAAATGTTTATATGTTGCTCATTACGGCGGAATGAGGTAATAGATTTTTATGAAATTTGACAGGTGTGTTCCTTTTTAAATTGCGCGTCGACATTCATACAAGGATTTTTGAAATTTTGCATTTCAAGGATAATATAGAAGGGAAAAGAAGCATCCTACATACGCCAATATTAGAGTGAAAAATCAGACTATAGAATTATTCATCATAAATCAGCTGTCGAGTGGATTATAATCAATTTTGGTGGAACATGACGCATGCAATTCAATATCTCAATGTAACTTGGTAGAAAAACCGCAGCTGTGTAGACTACAAATTGCATGCCTCATTGAATGCTATTTTCAAGCACTATTAGAATAGGATGCAATGAACTTATAACAGCTTGTCTGGGCGCCTAGATGTCTTCTGGTTTTCTCGCGCTTAATTCCGGATGATGATAAAATATGATGATTAAATCTTGTGTAAGCATGATCTGATCAAATAAATAGTTGGTGTATCAGTGTGGATGTGCTTTTGGTTTGGGACGTCTTTCAGTTATAAATGTTATTTACTCTATCGATAAAATTTTTGTTCATTATTTGTTATTATATTCTTTAATATATATAAAAGCGAAATGGCACTCACTGACTGACTGACTGACTGACTCACTCACTCACTCACTCACTCGCAGAACTAAAAGTCTACTGGACCAAAAACGTTCAAATTTGGTAGGTATGTTCAGTTGGCCCTTTAGAGGCGCACTAAGAAATCTTTTGGCAATATTTTAACTCTAAGGGTTGTTTTTAAGGGTTTAAAGTTCGTCTTTTAGCATGTATATTCTTCTTCTCCCAATCTCTTAATTATAATTGAAATTTCCATATCATATGTTACTATAGAACTATAATCTAGATAGAGTACCTCTTCGAAACAGTTGTTAACAACTGGCAACTGAATTAATAATTTTGTCAGGTTGGCATTAAGTTGAGTTGACTTTTTTAGGTTGGCACCAAGTTGAAGATTTAAATGCATTTCAAATTTAAAAAAAAATTAAATTTTAAATTGAAAAATTGATTGGGCACTGCTACTTAAATCCTGGGAATATTATATTAGTAGCCGTCAGGCTCGCTTCGCTCGCCATATCCGTTTAGCCAGACGTTTAGTCTGGACCCCCGACTGGATTGTCCTAACATATGATAAAAATGCTCAAATGAAAAATGCAGGCGAGCGAAGCGAGCCTGCTTGATCTCATCCTTGGGGGTCCAGGATGGATATGGGGGTCCTGGCTAGACGGATATGGCGAGCGAAGCGAGCCTGACGGCTAGTTCTATATAAGGGAAACTAGTTTTATGTGAAAAACCATTCATGAGAAGGTTGTTAGAATTTATATTATGTATAACACTTTCATATTATTCAAAAGTAATCAGTCATTATGTTGTATTGGATGAGGATTGTGTGTGCGTGCGTGCGCGCGCGCGCGTGTGTGTGTGTGTGTGTGTGTGTGTGTGTGTGTGAATAACTGAATAACTTATAAACAATATATAAGGTAATCATTAATTTGGTTGCCCATAGGAACCATAAAGTGTAACCATGTGACAATGTGTGAACACGATAACTCCGTTCCCAATTAACCTATTGACTTGAAATTTCAAACTTCAGGTTCTTATACCATGAGGATCCGACAATAAGAAATAGAATAAAATTCAATTAAAAATGGTGGCAAAAAATGCGGATAATTACTAAAAAACTATGTTTTTCACGGTTTTATCGGAAACGGTTTTAACGATTCTTTTCAAATTTATATTCTCGATAGCTATTTATAAGCCGTATCAACTGACATGAGTCTCATTTTTCGTAAAACTGCAGGAACTTTGTAATATTCTTAAAAAAAATAGATTTTGTTAAATTTCTATCAAGATCTTCTCAAAAATGACTTGACCGATTTTTTCAAATTCATACTCTGTATATAGTTATTTATCAGCTCTATCAACTGGCATTATTCTTCTTCCTGGGAAACAAACAAGGGGTCCACCCCATCCTTGAGAAATGGACTTTGTCACCTCCTTATTGTGCACGAGGTAGGTAGGTAGAGCAGTTTATTCACAAGAACACTCATAGTAGAGATATTTTATCTGTAGAACAGCTGTTATGACGATCAAAAAAATCAAGTTTCACAGTACTTATACAACGATAAATGTATTCTGAAAACAATATAATTATACCGTACAATAAGTATGATCGTAGTTTTAAATATGTAGCAGTCGATTGTCATTATGTTATTCCACTAAATTATTCTCGTTCAAGAATGAGTCTTGCAGTTCAATAAGCAAGGAAAGCTGTGTGAGTGTACCATACCAGATTTTTTTCTTCAAAATATTTGTTACTAGCCGTCAGGCTCGCTTCGCTCGCCATATCCGTCTAGCCAGGGGGCTCCGCCCCCTGGACCCCCGACTGGATCGTCCAAGAATGAGATCAGCAGGCGAGCTTATCTATGTTAGGACAATCCAGTCGGGGGTCCAGACTAAACGGCTGGCTAAAAGGATATGGCGAGCGAAGTGAGCCCTGACTGCTAGTAATATAATATTCCCAGGATTGAAGTAGCAGTGCCCAATCAATTTTTCCGCGATAAATGCATTTAAATCTTCAACTTGGTGCCAACCTAACAAAGTCAACTCAACTTAATGCCAACCTGACAAAATTATTAATTTAGTTGCCAGTTAACAACTGTTTCGAAGAGGTACTCTATCTAGATTATAGTTCTATAGTAACATATGATATGGAAATTTCAATTATAATTAAGAGATTGGGAGAAGAAGAATATACATGCTAAAAGACGAACTTTAAACCCTTAAAAACAACCCTTAGAGTTAAAATATTGCCAAAAGATTTCTTAGTGCGCCTCTAAAGGGTCAACTGAACATACCTACCAAATTTTAACGTTTTTGGTCCGGTAGATTTTCAGTTATGCGAGTGAGTGAGTGAGTGAGTGAGTCAGTCAGTCAGTCAGTGAGTGAGTGCCATTTCGCTTTTATATATATATAGATGTCCACAATCACAAATAATACAATTATTGGACAGCTGAGAGTACGAAGTAAAACATCAAAGTTTCATTGAATGAAGATATAAATTTCAGTGGTTACAAAAAATAATCAAGAAAAATATAACTCTTGAATAGATTCATATTACGCTCATTTGAATTTCCATTCGTCTTTATAACTTGAAGGGTAAAGGTGATCAAAATCGTTGTTTCCTATAGCAATCAGGTAAGATTAATAATTATCCCTTGATTCCCTGTATTCATGTTCATTATCGATAAACATAACCATAAAGATGTAAAAGTGGGTAGATTGCAATGAAGACAAATCAATTCAAAATATTAAGTGGCTTTCATAATTTGAAATAACGTTGATTAATATTGCTCATATACCTATTTAATAAGTATATCATAGGCTTCTATACATAAACGACTAAGATTTACTTCCAGTAATAATTCATTCACAATAATATTCGCCTTCTTCTTCATTATTCAATTTGATTAATTTCTGAGATGAGATTCACTGCAAGCTGTCAGTGTTTCTTACATAAATGCTGCCTATTCAGGTATCAATCCGGCTTCTAATTACTCAAAAACAGGGTATCGTAGGCACTTCGTGAAGATGGAAACATACCTAAATATTCTGATTCTAGAGTACCTCAGAATATCCTAATCACTTGATGCGCATTTGGTGGTCGCGACCGATTCAAAATGGCGGATCCAGCATTAATTAAAACGGTCATAGAATGGTTACCATCCTTGATAGAGACCTCTAGTAAACGCAAATAATGGAATAACAATAAACTGTTCTACCAAGTTTGTTATTACACATTTCCACCTAAAACATTATTTTGACCTACAAAAATGCACTTTTTCAATAACATTCAATTTTTCACAAGAATTTTTTCTGAATAACTACTTTCAATGACAATTTTTGGATATCCAAAAAAAAAACTTCTTTTAAATATAATTTATGATCTATTCCCGTTTGTTCCAAGCTTTTATCACCTTTTGTTCTGGAGCTATGATTTTTTTATGATGTCATTCTATAGCCGCTGAGCCAATTAACTATTATTAAAACTGAACTATAAAATCGATTTTTTCACGACTACTTCATAATAAAGATCTCAATCTCTTTGTTACAACCAGCCAAATAAGAATATTGATGTGGAAGCAACGAATATATTTTTCATAATTTATAAATTCAAGATGGCTGTCATAACTGATAAATTCTTTTATATCGTTTTCTATTCAGTTATAGTGAGAGATATCGGATCGATTCTACCACCAAAGTGTTCATAACTACCCAATATATAATGTTCTAGATATTATTCTCATTTTAATTACTCTTTCCATGATTAATTTTGTTTCAAAAACATACAATCTTCGGGGACGAAATTTCACTTTCCGCTCTGTAAATCTATTCACAGTGAACATAACATAATTTTACTGTGTTGTAGAATACTCCCAAAGATTCAAAATGACATCTAGTTGAGGGCTGTATGTCCATTTTCCACTTCTGGAGCGTCATTGGAAAAAGAGAGAAAAGTATGGTTTGCAGCCAAAAGTTACATTTTTCCCTCCATGGTAGGCCTATGCTAAGCCTGCTTGCCAATTAGAAAACCGTGTATCTCAATAACCCTTGAAGGTATATTCTTGGAGATTGTATCAATCTCTTCGTTATCACGTGTAAAAAGCGGATATCCATGATGGCAATCTTAAAAATAGTTGTCATCATGAAAAAAATCGGAATATTTAGAACTGTTTCCATCTTCACGAAGTGCCCACGAAATCCCTTAAGTAATAACCGTACTGTATTGCTTAAATGTTGAAGTAAATTCTACCATGAATACTTCATTAATAAATCCCATGAAGTTTATTATTTCATAATCATCCTATTCTATAAAAGAGGTTTGAACAGTTTTGATCATGGAAAGTATTTTCAATTTTAATTCGTGAATGTGATATGCTCTATCTGATCAAACGAATAATCACACAAACTTCAGAAGTATAACCACAGAATTATAATGGTGATGAGAAGAGCCGCGTTTACACCAAACTTATTAACAAAATGTTAATAACTTAATCCTTATAGAGATTCTATAAGATTGAACGGAACTTGACAAACACATATGATCATCATGTGTATGATATGTTATGTTCAATCTAATAGAATCTATAAGGATTGAGTTATTAACATTTTGTTACTAACTTTGATGTAAACGCAGCTTAAGAGAGAAACAGGATACTCAATAAGAACATTATTTATCATTGAATTATTTCTGAATAATATATCGGAATAAACAATGAAATTCATTCTGGTGTAATTGGTCCACATTTTTCTACTCTAATCACAGGTAACAAAAGCTAATGAGGGTGTGTATTGAGATGGCTGCTTGCTTGTGATTGGCTGATTTCATTTGACAAATTGGAAGGCGGATGATTCGATTGAAACCGGTTACTTGCTCAGGATTGGCCGAGCTTATTTCAGCATTAAGAATATGACAACATTAGGATCAGCGTCGACCAATAGATATAGAAATTTCATAGTTCGTTATTGATTAATTTTCTCACAATCAATGCTGTAGTTTAATTGAATCTTCAATACAGGAAAAACTATATATCATAGAGGTTTATTTCTGTTCAATTAACTGGATACGTTCATTTTAGAATGCTGAAATTCTTGTGGAACAATCGGATGACAACAACAGAATAGATACCCCACAGTGAGAACCACGTTATAAAGTTATAACATGTTATAAATGTAACCTGATTACATTGGTTTGCTATCCTTTTGATGTCCTTTTGTCATCAGACAAGCAGATAGTTCTATCCTCTTCCAACTTTACATCGTTGTCGAATCCTTTGTAAACTTTGTATGAAAATATAATAAACTACCAGAATATTATATCTCAATTTGGAAGATTCATTATCAAATCTTGGAAAAATTCAATCCGTTTGTGTTTTTCACAGACCCTTGCAAGAGTGGGCTACACCCGCTCGTAATGGATAAAAACTCTATTGAACAAAATCACTCAATTTATCTATTTCTTCAATTTATTTCAATTAGTTCATCCCGGGAATACAAGAATATTATAATTTACAAACTAAATTGACTAGAAAATAATATTGCTTGTGTAATAGAGATTTTAAAGTATGATTTTTGCAATAGAATAATCAAGATGGATCTATGAAAGTGTGGATAAATTTTTCTTGAACTGTTGTCTAATAACAATTCAAATGATAGAAATAATACAAATTACTGATTATCATGAATGTTGCAGAAGTAGAATGACTTCGTACAAAGTATCACCTATCACATGCCCTCTGCATTTGGCCAAGGGACCCCACTGGGATGCCAACACTCAGACTCTCTACTGTGTCGACATATTCAAGGGAACCGTTCACAGCTATAAACCATCCACCTGTCAGTTTTCCACTGCTACAGTTGGCGATGGTGAGTATACAAAATATCATTGATAGAATACAAAAGAGTGGAATGACTTTTATTTCACAGTAATGACTTGAAGTTTGGACAGTAATGTCCATCCTACCACGTAGTGCACTCTTGAAATCCTCTCTTTTTTCCAAGTCACAGTTTGGATTTAGAAAGGGCAGAACCATTGAAGATGCTGTTTTCGGAATTAAGCAGGGTACACTTATAAGGTTAGGGACGATTTTGGAAGGTTTTGGGTATTTTCTGTGACTTGTCGGGAACTTTTGATAATGTTCAACATGATCTTATATTGCCCACATTCAAATATAATGGTGTAAATGGGATGGAATACTCATCGTTCCAGTCATATTTATCGGGGAGGTTCCAGAGAGTGTCAATATCTGTTGGTAACAGAACATGCAGCTCATCTTGGTTCCCCTCAGGGAGTACCGCAGGGTTTAATATTGGGTCCCCTCTTATACCTGGTCTATGTTAATGACATCGAGAGTCAGGTCAATTTCAAACTCTCTCTTTCTGCAGACGACACTACAGCTCTAATCACAAGTAATAACAGTGATTGTTTGATAAGAGAGGCAGAGAGGTGTCTTGCTGAATTTTATTTGTGATTTGTTCAGAATAGTCCTAGTTTAAATTAAAAAAAAAACTAAAGTAATTCCTTTCAAAAACGTATCGAGAATAATGGAATATTCATACTACAGGAGAAAGCTATTAGGATAATTTATAAGATCAATACAAGGTTTTCTTGCAGACCTTATTTTTAAGAAAAGAAATTGCTGACGGTTCCTGCCATTTATATATTAGATTTAGCAATCTTCGTTTTCAGAAATAGACGGATATATGAGGAGAACCAGGATAGTATTATTCCCATAATAAAATATTTCGAGGTTTTGTTTACTCATGTCATAGACTTAGTCTGCTGGAGAGTAGCCCGTTTTAAATGGGAATGAAAATATTCAATTCAATTCCATCTCACATGAGAGGAATTGAGGTCTTGAAGGAGTTCAAAAAAAAGAAACACTCAGGGAATTCCTTATTGTTTTTGGTCATTACAGATTAGCAGACACCCTTGTTGGTTGATGTTTCATGAATGTGTCTTATGTGAAATCTGTTCTATTGACTGTTGCGTTGAAAGATGAAGGATAGTAGTAATATAATAATATACAGTATTAGATTACACTTTGACGTGTCATATACTGCGAGAGCGTTGCTCCCCCGATACTGTTTCATGTGATGAACGAGTAAAGTGGAGTACAGTAAAAAAGAGTCACCTTTCAAGTGTTCTAAAGTGATTGACTTCAAAAACAGATCCATTTACAATGTAAAACGATTCTAAATAATCAAATCACTCATTCCATTACTCACAAAACACTAAAATTCATTAAATGCATCAAACACGTTTAGTATGTTATTCACTAGGTGCTTGCATACCTGTACCTGAACCAAACCTATACCAAAACCTACGTTGATAATCCAATTTGTGGGCAATGTTCGCTATGAATCAGGGCCAAGCTAAACGAAGTATTTTATCAGGCGTTTTCAAACGAGGATCATCACACAAATTTTTATCAGCGGGGAGTGGAAAGCGCTGGTAAAAGATTGTTCAATGCTCTACCTGCGCATTTCAAGGAAATGAACGGTAAGGATTTAAAAAAAAAATGAAAAATGAGTTATTGAATGTCTCCGCATTTTCAACTGCGGAATTAACGGCTCATTGTGAGCAACTAAGACTGTTTAGATAAATTCAGACTAAAGCGCTTAGACTGATTGAATAATCTGCATACCCCTCTTAAAAGTGGTCAACAGATGATTATATGAAAAAAACGAGTCAGCAGATAAGGAAGCTCTCCAATTGGCTGATTTGGTTGGCGTTAGGGAATCAGCGAATAATCAGCCAATCGGAGAGCTTCCTGCCCTGCCGACTCGTCTGTGAACGCCTGAATAACCCTTCGTGTGGCTTGTGTTGTTGTAGGACAACGCGCATCAATACCGTTGCATTGAAGTAGATTAGTGGAATCTGAAATGGCTTGAAAAGTGTCAGCCCGTGTCACACTTATCATGAAGCGTTCTGGACCTTCTCATGTCCGAAATAGGATACATAAACGAAATAGGGCACACAAGGTGGACATGCACCTTTCTTATGTCTTATGCAGTGTTTGTGATCGTAAAAGCACTCAGCACATTATCTTTCTCAATGTTACGATCCGTCTTGACTATATAGTTGTCACTCAACAATGGGGGAGCAGCCGTCGACTGTATTAGCCCTATCTAACATTACTCAACCCGGAGGTTAATATTATTTGTGAAGGCTTATAGATTGAATACCTTCAATGGTTAGTGACGAGAGATGAATGAGCCTTTGATGTGTTTCATTATTTCTATTGGATTTTTTATTATATTAAACAACTGGATCTAATCTATTTTCCGACTGGCTCTTCAAAAGTAAGATTATCTTATAATCTAAGACTTGATAGTTCAAGTATGGTAACATTTTAGAAGTTTTGGCGAATGATATGGAAAAGACTTTGTTCAACTACAACTAGAGTAGGTATGAAAGACATTATTACCTAAGTTACCTTTTTACCTGTTAATTGTTCTCATTATCATTACGGAAAGACAATGCACTCTTTTCAGTGATGGGTGTAACGCTGGTGAAGATCTTCCAATACTGTTTTTATCTCATTAGAGACTCTACAAATCATCTTTTAATAAGTGCAGGATATTCCATCCACATAGGATAGAGAAGATTAAAAATATGAATCTCGAATCTGATCTAGATATTTTAATATATTTGCAGGCAAGAGTGAAATGGCAGTGATTGTACCAGTGACAGGCGAGAAAGACAAGTTCCTGGTTAGTATGAAGAATGATGTGGCCACCATCAGCTGGGACGGAGTCAGCGATAAAACATCCAAACCTGAGATTGTGGCCTCGGCCGAACCAGCCGACAACCACAACAGACTCAATAACGGAAAAGTAGATCCTTGTGGCCGATTATGGGCTGGTCAGTAGATCAATGACCATTCACAATTACATAAAATAATATAATAGTCTACGATTATTTCAGAATATTATTTTCACTTTATGATCTAACCATATCATAATTTTATAGAGTCAAGTATATTGAATACTACTCGTATGTTAATGGTAATACAAATACATTGATACGATTAGATTACTTTGTCTATGTTGGCATTATGTTATGATGAAAGTACTGTAAATGTAGGCGCACACAGATCGTCATTGGACGGACAGCACGCATCGGACGGATCGGACGATTAGATTTGATGTGCGCATACCTATCCAAAAGTACCTATTGCTCAAATGACTATATTCCACTGACAGAGCAAGGTTAAAACTTGAAGGTAGAAGCATTGCTCTGTCTGTGGAATATAGTCATCTGAGCGGAATTTTGAGATAGTGGGGTGGAACTTGGAGTGTTGGTAGTTTCCGTTCTGTTACCGAATCAGCAGTGATCATGTCATTTTGCACTTGCTTGTTATCTTATTCATACCTATATATTATGAAAATTGTCGACTAGAAGGCCTATGCATGAGATATCTTGCTTACTTTTTGTCATACTTATCTAAACAAAACTTTTAAAGGCTTCCAAAAGCTTCTACTACAGAAATTTCTTCCATGGTTTGTATCGTCATGAGTCTTTTCTACACCCAACGAATTTGAAACAACACAACACTCAAGATGTCATCTAATTATGTCATCTGTTCTATTTGTGAGCCCGGTGATTCAGAGTATTTCTATATGGGAGTGATGTTTCATCAAAGAGAGGAATAGAATTCATGGCCAGTAATCGCTCTCATTAATACAATAATTGTATTAATAGAAACTTGTTCCATTCAAATTTCTGTTGGAGATGAAATTGAATTATGAGTTGAATTATTCAATTAAAAGTGTGATTGATTTCTTTATCTTTAATAGAAGTTGAGAATTGAATGGAAAAATTAATATTCAATTACATATTCTGTTCATTAGGTACAACCGGTAGAAGGTTACACCCAACTGAATTGGAATTCGAAGAAGACGTGGGATCACTGTACTGCTTTGAAAAATGTGGAAAAGTTTCAAAGAAGTTGGACAATATCACAATTTCGAACGGTCTGGAATGGAGTGAGGACTGCAAGAAATTCTTCTATGTTGACTCCTACAGATACAATGTGATGGCCTACGATTATGACAATGCTACTGGAAATATATGTAAGTTAGCTTTGTTTAATAAATCCAATGAGTAATTGAACATCCTCCTCAATTGATATTATGTTTTATTTATCTATTCATTAGGTTAGCACAAACAATACAATGATTGGAAAAAACCGGCTATTGTCCTGTTTATCTTCCTTATTTCTCATCATCATCATCAGTATCATCACCTACGCACAAGCCTGTATCTCAAAAGGGCGTCATCCCCAGCAGAAAAAGTATTACCTTCGAAATAGCATCAGTAACATAAATAAATATCGTTTTTGAATATCAAAAGAATAATCAATAAGAATACTCTTCCATCTAATTCAATTGAAAAAAATGCAATTTATGCATTTGAATCTTCCCCATTGAAAAGTTATTGACTAAGCAGTGATAGGCTTATCTGGTCCCTCCGTAGTATATATATCTGATAGGCATATCCCCGTACTCTTTATATTGTTTTGCTGTTGGAAGGGTGGCTGTTTGAGGCTATAGCGCTGCGCTCCGCTAACTCATATAGTGATGGATGAGCTTTGAAGCTCTTTTCAAACTCAAATTTAATTTATTTAATCATCGATCTTTCCATTACTAATACACAAGACTACAACTCATGAGGGCATCATCCTCAGCAGGAAGAGCAAAAATTGTGGAGAAAGGATTCCATATGACTGAAATCTATTCATAAAGTTATCGGGAAAAAATAGTGGCAAAAATAGTCACATAATTTTAGAAAAGGAATTATGATCCAAGTTGATCAGATTACTGATAAAGTTGTTTCCTTGATCTATTGATAATTGAACTATTGAAGTTCTATAAAGTCAACAAGGATCAAGAATATTATTAATGTCTATCCATTTATACTTGTATTTATCAGTTTTTATTTAAAATACAATGGTTGATTCATACATTTAGGATCCTTTTTATTGTTGAATCTGTTTTATTTGTTGAATTTGGGATTATCTTTATTAAAATTCAATAGGGATTTAACCTGAAGATATAGATAATAAATTCATTATTGTCTGCTTATGAATAAATTGGATGAAAAAAGAATATGATTATTTTCATCAGGTAATGGGAAGGAGATCTTCAAGACAAAAGAGAACTGTGTACCTGGACTTTTGGATGCAATGACCATCGATACCGCGGGCCGCTTGTACATCGCCAACTATGTTGGAGCCCAAGTAAGTTGCTATTGCACTACTAAAGACAAAATAAAAGAAAATGAACAATATTTTATCTTGATATAATTTCCAATATCTTGAGCTGTTTCAAGTTCGATCCATTCTCTCGTCCATTCAGGCTATTTATATTATTTAATAGTAAGAACTCATCGTCAAGAGAATGTTTTTTATAAGAAACTCGTATTTTCCAACCTCGATTTCTTCCAATCCCGTCCGTTTCTGCAATTCAGTTTTATACAATAGACAGGCATTCTTGTAGCATTCTCAATGGGCATTCTTATTGTTTAATTTGAAAATTTACCTTAGATCGAATTATTAGATAGTGACCATTAATTTTATGTGAAAAGCATGTCTGCAACCCCAATTAACTGGGGTAAAGGGATTAACTGGAGAAAATTGTTTATCCCAATTAACTTGGGATAAACCTCAATTAACTGAACTCTTTCTTTTCCCACTCCAGGTCGTATGCATTGATAGTTGAGCTACAAAAGGCAAACTAGTCTCATCTAAAAATATCCCTCAAATATAATTTACAAACATCAATATTGAACCTTACTGATTCTACGAGAAATTAGTTTTTTCCAAGCCAAACTAACCTGGATAAATCACTCTGTTTCCGCTTATCAGGTGATAATAGCCTAATCGACATTCACATGGGAGCGAACTAGTTTTAATCGTAGACTTGATATCCCGTGAAAATATCAATATTGAAAATTCATTCTATAAGAGAAGCTCTTGTTTTTTCAACCTCGATTTTATTGAAACCCTCTGATTTTGCTTATCAGGTGGTTGTAATCGACAGCCACACGGGCAAACTGGTGCAGAAGATCCCGATCCCCGCCGAGGAGGTGACGTCATGTGCGTTTGGAGGACCCAACCTCGACATCCTCTACGTGACCACTGGCAACACCAACCCCAGTGCCAAGCACCCCATCGCCGGCAGGATATTCCAGGTCACCGGGCTGGGAGCCACCGGATATGCCGGCCGCTCTGTTGTCTTGTAACAAACTTTCATTCATCCTTACTCCAATTTCAAATTCCTCTTCTTTCACCCAAAGACTAATTCAAAATTCCTTTGTATTCAAATTATTTACAATTTCAAATTCCTCTTCATTTACCCATATAGGTACTCATTTGGGATTTCCATGTATTTCAATTATTTACAATATCACTTACAATTAATTTCAACCATCGAGAAAAACAGTATAAGCTCTCTATGCAACCATTTTTACACTATTATATTGCTCAATGTCAGTTCATATTGTTCATAAATCAACTTCCCCTTAGAACTCATTATAAATCCCTTTGTAGCCTATTTTCATTTCATCTATAGGCCTACATAAAATTCTACAAGTCTCTCTCAACCCTCAAACTCTTCAATTTTCAATAATTTTATCAAAATTCTCTAACACATGATCAATCTATTTGAAGAATTCCATTGTCAAATGGTAATATTGGTTATTGGTCTTCAAAGTCTATGAATAAATAAGCCGTTTTTCAGTGAAATCTAAGAATTATTATTTAAGAGATAATGAAAATAATTATTGTTGATAAATTATTATTGTTGTTTTCATCAGTTTGATTACTCACATTTAATTTATTGCATGTAACCTCCTTTACGAGAGTTCACAACCATACAATTCATCAAACATATATCGGCCTACTGGTATATATTTTTCAACTGAGACTATGATTCCTCTCATTTCTATCTATGATAGACTATTCAATCAGTCAGTATTTTCTACAAAATATCTCTTGTTCAATATTATTCAATCTATGAGAGAGATTAATATTGTAAAGATTCCTGTCTCCATTTCTCCATTACCTAGTTACCGTCCACACTATATTCAAGAGATTAATTCATAATTTCATATGAAAAATTATTGCAAAAATATATCTTTAGTAGGTACTCATAATAATTGAAGAAATATATTTTTTATGACTAAAGATGGTATTTATTTTTACATCCTGGAGAATACCTTCTGATTCCTCATGTACAGATGAAAGATTGTAACTTGGTACCAAACAGATATTATTCATTCATTCATTCATTGACTGAGGCCAATAAATACAATTTTCTGGTAAAAATAAGCTATCTGCATCCAGCCTACCATTAAGACAGAGTCAGAAAAAATCTTGAATTGAGAAAAAAATATTCATATGCTGTTTCAACACGCGTTGAACAATTTTGCATGTTGATGAATTTGAATAGTGGCCTATTGGAGCTCAGTAGGGCTATTCTACAATAGTATGGCCAAGAAAAAAAAATATATATTATTGAAGTATAAACTAAGCACATATCTCCAAGCCTAAACTCCTGGGTACCTGTTTATAAGTCATATCCCATAACAATCTTCTACTAATTTATTGAATTAAAAGCAAGAAGATCTGCAAGCAAGATGAATAGATCATCTGCTTGAGTATGTAAAAATAATATTGTTGGAATAGATGATTGAATATTAAATTTGGATACTCTTATATTCTATAGGTATACAATATCTGATTTTGTATAGATGATATATAATATCCAAATTGAATATCCAAAACTGGATCACAAAAAAAATATTTACCGACAAGAAAATAATAAGACGAAGTGAAAAAATAGTCGATCGAGACAGTCTTGATCCAATACTACTATTTTTGCTCTTTCTCTTTTGAAAAATCAGGAATGATGTAATAGTAGAGCATGTGTGTGATATACCTGTGACAGAAGTGAGAGGCCTGAGTTGGAGTGCAAATGAACAGGCTTTGTTCTATGTTGATACTGCTTCAGCCGAAATTCATACTTATAAGCCATCTACCAAGAGTCTGAGTTCAGCGCATATTGCAAAAGGTACGAAACTATTGGATTTTTATAATGAATTATCGAAGCTATTCAGTATTCAATAACAGCAACAAAAAAGTATTTTCATTGATCAGAATAGTTGACATTATTTATATGAATACCGCGACTTCAACAAAAAATTCATGAGTTCTGAAAAATATTATTAAATAGTTTTATACTATGCGTTAATATAAACATGGTTCAATAATTCTAACTCTTATGTGGATTGCACAAATTGAACTCTGCGTATGTGAATCGAACTCTGGCTGCTGAATATATAGATTTAATTTTATGAATCTATTGAGTACCGATATACAGAGTGATTCATAATTATGGTAAAATATTTTAATACGTGATAGTAGAGGTAAAAATAAAAAAAAAGTTCATATAAACATATATCCATAAACGCTTCATTAGCGAGCTATACAGGGTGAAAGATTTCGCCCGGAATTCAGTTCCTCTGGTGAAATACACCGATGCTGAATTGTTTAGGGACTAGTTTTTGAAAAACTTATGCTGGATTCATATGGAACAATATCTGAAAAATTGAATAAAACTAGTCTGGAAGCTGTAGTGTGAGTAGTTTTTGAGAAAAAAGTTGAAATATGCAAAACATTTAAGTGAAAATACACAGACTTCTACGTTTGATGCCCAATAACTTTCTTTAATGACCAGTAAACAAATATTTTTTCGCAATAAAAATTGTAGAGAATTTAATTCTGAAAAGAATTATGTGAGCTGTGTAAACTAAATTCAAATAAAAGTTGAATAAAATGTATTCTTATGTAGTACATTACACCATAAAAATTTTCTGTTTTATGAGGAGAGAACTAATAACTCATAGGTTGTAGCTGATTGCAAATAAAATATTCGGTTTTTTATGAAAAGTTTTTCTTATATGAAAGTAGCATATCTAAATGACATTAAACTTATACCAAAAGACTAGTTAGATTATGCCATTAAGCTTGGGAGGAAGCTCAAACAGAAGTAGATGATCTCCTATGATTCCTGCCCAAATGTTTACTGAAAATTGATGTTGTGAAAGATTAGGATTGATGGCATGAGGATTCTCAGCTGCCCAAATATGTTGGTTGTGGACGTTAACGATAGCTGTTCTTGTGAAGTATGTTTCGTCAGTAAATAAAACGGTTGTTAAAAAGTTTGGGTTAACAAGTTTTTCTAAAAACCATCGGCAAATACCAGCACGGAGAATACTGTCTCATGGCAATAGAGTATGAACTTCCTGGAGGTGGTATGGATGTAATTGTTGCTCTTTTAGTATCCTCCAAATATTAGATTGATTGACATTAAACTGCACTGACAATTCTCTCGTGCTCTTCTCTGGATGTTCATAAATTTCATTAAGAACTTGTTCTTCTAACTCAACAGTCATAGTAGATCGGGGTCTGCCTGCATAAATGTGCTCTTTGGATATCAAAGAATCTGTTTCAGACAGACGTTGATGAATAGTGGCAAAAAACCTTGATCTTGGACATATTCGGTTAGGAAAGTTCTCTTGATACAAACGTCTTGCTTCAGTACTATTACAGTAGTGTCCCACTCCATACATTAAATGCATGTCAGCTAATTCGGAGTATGAATAATGTCTAAGATTACCTGCCATTTTTTAAAAAAGTAACACTCAACACGAAAGCAAAGTGGAATGGTTACAAATAACTGGTTAATAGATTAAACAAAAACACAGCGCGGTTACAGTAGGCCTAACTTACAGTTTTTTTTTTTTTTTTTTGTTCAACAGTGAGCTAAAGTATTTCTGAAAATAATTTTCAGCTGATAATTTCATTTGAATATTTTCTTATTTAAAACATAATAAATCAGCTGTTTTAAAACAGCTGTTATTAAAATCCATGTTTTATTTGCAATCAGCTACAACCTATGAGTTATTAGTTCTCTCCTCATAAAAAAGCAAATTTTTATGGTGTAATGTACTACATAAGAATACATTTTATTCAACTTTTATTTGAATTTAGTTTACACAGCTTACATAATTCTTTTCAGAATTAAATTCTCTACAATTTTTATTGCGAAAAAATATTTGTTCACTGATCATTAAAGAAGGTTATTGGGCATCATTGGGATATATGTTTATATGAACTTTTTTCTTATTTTTACCTCTACTATCACGTATTAAAATATTTTACCATAATTATGAATCACTCTGTATATATCTTGGGTCCGGTTGCACAAGACCGGTTCAATTTTATTCGTGATTAATTTCACGATTCATGTCTTTTTCGAAGAGAAAGCTTCTCTGATTGGCTCTCGTGGAATTAATCTCGATTTTAATGTAACCGGCTTTTGTGCAACCGGAACTTTTGGTATTTCCTATTATGAGCTGAGACCTGCAGCCTCCCTTTATTATACAAGGCATCCTCGAATGAGTATGATTATAATAATTATTAGTAGAGTGATAGAGTTAATAAATGATCGAAGAGAGGAATATTTGCACTAGTATTAATCATCCTACAGAGATTTTTGCATGTTAATCAAATATGCAATAAATGATAATTAATTCAATACCCCAGTTAATACAGCATGAATGATGCCACTACACGTTCATAAATATAATAATTTCTATTCATTGGTCATAAGTGCTTCAAACAATAATTGCTTATTATTTCAAATAATAATTTTGTATCATTGAATCAATAAATAAATAATTGCCATATAAGGGATATAATAAGGGATCTTAGAGGTAAAGTATTTGGCTATGTATATACAGGCAAAATCATCAAATCTCTTAATTACTTTTGGAATTCATTATCCGAAGGATCTTCAAAAATGTATGATTCAAATCTTCTAACTTTTAATTTTTTCCGTAACTAAAAAGGAGAAGGAAGCTCATTGCTGTTGCCAATTATTGGTCGGAGAGAGAGTTTTCTGATTGCACAGAAGAATTCCTTAGCCAGTGTGAAATGGGATAGACTGAGTGCATCCAGCACTTCCGCGCCAGAAATATTAAGTGCAGTGGAAAAGAGAGAGAATGTCATAGTTTCTGGAAAAGTTGATAAGCATGGACAAATATGGACAGGTAATCAATAATATTGTAACTTGAAATTAAATAGGTAGGCTACCTTACTGTAATCAATTAGCCCACATTTCAACTTCAATTTGGATAGGTAGTAGTCAATAATCAACAGCTTTCTCTGCAATGCGTCAATCTTCAAATTCAAACTTCCCGATTGGTGCAACCAATAGGCAATCATTAGACAAATTTATTGGAGAATTATAAACACATCTATATAAATAAAAATCGAGCCTCAAATTTTGACGTTCAATAACTTTTTTATGTGTGCACCGAATTTGATTATTTATTTTTTTAGTTGCGTTCCTTATGTTCAGGACCAGGTTTATGGCCTATCAAATTTATAATCCGACTTCAGGACTCTTTCCTACGATCCTTAAAAGTTTACATGTTATCCTTATGGGAGAAGATTTGTGAGCTGGCCACACACAGAAATAATCAGCAGTTATAATCATTGCGTCATCCAACAGCCGTCGATAGATGGTAGACAAGAGTGTATGCTGCTCCATAAACACCCATGTATTTCATTCTAAACGCGCCGTCTAAAAACAAAATGACTGTTCTGTGTGTAACCATCCAGCAGTGCGGCCTCAGGTTGAAGACTTACATGCACTAAAGACATAGCTTTGTTTCGAATAATATTTTGCTGTCTTCGGTGTTTATAGAATTAATTTATTTTTAGTTTACTATTTAGTTACATTTATTACATAATATTAGTTATTAGTCACATATATTCAGTTACTTATTCAAACTAATTATTATTCGATCTGTTTTTCAATTTTCTTTCTGATCCACAAAAGTTCAATTCCTAATAATGCCGCGGTACGAACGACGTCCAAACTTGGGTCCTAGAGCTCGAAATGCTGTAAACTCAGAATATGCGTGGGAAAATCAGCAGCAAGGAGATATACCATTCAATTTCCAGCAAGCTTCATTCTACTATAACTCGGCAATCAAGTACAGTTCACGGTCAATTGTTGCTATTGGCACAATGAGCATTGTGTGTCAGTACTGTGAGGCACATAAATGAAGCACCCGGATTGTGTTGCAGCAGTGGTCAAGTCAAATTATTGTTTCAATTGACTCCCCCACAGAACCACTTTATCCATTGGTTTCCGGAAATGAAGCAAGACTCCAAAAATGTTTTGAAAAATATCCAGCAATAAAAAATTGCTTTCAAATGACATCATTTGGGGGAACAACAATTGTTCAGGATGGATTTATGCCTACTTTCAAAATTCAGGGACAAATTTATCACCGAACTGGTTCCCTATTGCCAATTACAGATAATGACTACAAATTTTTGCAAATTTATTCTAAGGGCGATTCATGAAAACAAGTCAATCAGCATTGTGCACACAACACTTCAGTGAAAAGGCCAATCGTTGAACAACTCCAAATATTTTTCCATCAACACAATGAATTGATTGCACCATTCGAGACTGCACTAGACCGCATGCCATCTGATTACCACAAAATTGTCATCAGAGCTGATAAGACACCTGGCAGACAACACCCAAGACGTTTCAATGCCCCTACAATTGACGAAGTAGTCCGGGCGCAAATGTCATGAATAAGGCACTCCTTGGTCATTTTCGAGTAACAGCTGTGGAAGATGTCTCAATTTATTCGTTTGGTCTAGCATGATAAGGATCATGATGATGATAGTGGAAATCACACCTCGGAAACAAGATGGCCGCCAAAATGTTCAGGGTTTTGCTATATCGCTTGTATTTCAATAACCGTTCAAGATATTCATCCGTTTTTTCAGAAGAAAATATTTCAAAAATCTTCCTCTACAAATTTTATTTAAGAAAATTTTCCTCTAAAACGCATATTTTTTTAGTTATAACCTTCAAAAGCCCAAACAAACTTTTTTCTAAATTTCTTCAAATTTCATTCCATTAAAACTTTCTTTGTGCAAGAGATACAGAGAAATTTTGAATCCATGAAATTTAAAGCGTTTTTTCAACTTTGGAACGATATATCTTTATGCGCTGCATGTCAAAAAATTAGTTCTCCAGCGCCCTCCAAATAAAACCCTGCATGATTTCTGGTGCGTTTTTCCATAAGCATAAGGTGACAAGCTAGAGCTATAAAATCGATTCTTTCATGACTACTCAAGAGTTTGAAGCTATATTCACCATAGTAAAAGTTGGTGAAATTGGATAAATGTTTCGGATATTATAGTATGATTATTTTGGAGCTTCCAGATGGCTGAATTGATTCGATATCCTCATGAAATTTTTTGAAATAAAAATTGTAGAGGAAGATTTTGAAATTATTTTCGTCTAAAAGAACGGTTGCATATCTTGAACGGTTATTGAAATACAAGCGATATAGCAAAACCCTGAAAATTTTGGCGGCCATCTTGTTTCCGAGGTGTTTGCCTGTGATTTCGACTCATCATCATCACGGTCCTTATTATGCTAGACCAAACGAAGAAATTGAGACATTTTCCACGTCTGTTACTCAAAAATGACCACGGAATGACATTTTCGCCCGGACTAAAGTGTGTGTGAGTGCTTCCATTCAAACCAATAAGCAACAAGCACCTGGATGCAAAATGCCGCATCACGCCTCCTCAGGTGTGCATCCAGCTAAAGTTTGTCATCAGATGCATTTACTATTCGGCGGTACGAAGTTTGCCGGGCCAGCTAGTAATAGAAATAAACATGATTCCCAATTCCCAATATTGTTGTATATGCCGTACCTATTTTGTATATGTTGCATTCCAATATTGTATAGGTGTTTGTTGATATACAAACATGTATCTTTTCGAGTTCATTGAGATGGAAATATCATAAATTAATTATTATGATAATTTTCAAATTGTTTTATCCAATCCGAGGAAATATGTTAGAAATCACAGTTTAAATTGCAATAAATTGAGTGCATACTTTAAACTTAGGTACCGTATTTAAAAAAATTTTTTTTTCAACATAAATTTTCTACAATCTTTGCACATTCAGATTTAAGGAGATATACTTATATCTTTATTGTTAATTATCATGACTATTCATCGATTACAAACATATAATTCAAAAAGCTCTACGTATTTTATACGTTTCTAGGCACAGCTCCAAAATCTCTCACAACCAACAATTCAGATACAGCAAATAATCTAGGAAATGTTTATCAAATAAGTAATAACTGCAAAGAAATCACTAAGCAGTTGGAAAATGTTGGCTTGCCCAGTGACTTCGAATGGAGTGCTGATGGAATGGTCATGTACTTCATTGATTCCACCAAACAAAATGTTGAAGCATTTGATTTGAATCCTAGGACTGGACTTATTGGTAAAATTCCATTTTCATCTTCTGTATTGATGGGTTACAATTATCATAATTTAAAAAAATCGAAATCGATAGCAAATTGCGATTTTAGTTATAATCATTAGTATTTGAATAAATACAGTAGTATCTCATTCCTTGTGTCTTGGAAATTCTTGCTGGTTTTTGATGTAAGGGTGGTGAAAAAACAATTTTTGGGGAAATTCCAGAGAAGGTCAGTGATGTTTGAAGTAGCGACTGACGACCTCTTATTGCGAGTTCACCTCATTTGTGGGGGAAGCTATCTAGATTGAGTTATCTATCTCATATATACACTGATTGGAAGTGTATACCAGAGTTTTGGTTGAAACTGCATTTTAATCATAGAAAAGTCCTGAATAGTGAGTGATCAACATAAGTAAAGAGCACACAGCAGGACTAAAAAATATTATGGAGAATATTAGAATGATTCACTTCTTCTATTGTATTTTTGTGGTGGGAACGATCAAAGTGGATGCTTTTTCAATGTATAGTGTTGTCTCAGAAACAAGAGCTTCTCATAAATTCTATCGTGAAGAATCTCCACATTAATTTACAATGTTCTAAAACAGTTTCATCTTGAAGCACTTTGATCGTTATTTGAAATTTAATCAATGTGAAAACCTCGCAGTTCCAAAATTCTCGTTGCAAGTATCCAAGTACACATAACGGCAATTTATTCATGACAAGAGCATTAGTCATTGATCAATATTGAATAACAAACAATATTGATTATTCATTAATCAATTAACAGGCGTATAGTTTGTTTTAAAAGAGAATAAGATACATTGATTTGATATGATTTGAATATATACATCATTACTTGGCGTATAGCAAAATTAATATGCATAAGTGATTGATTTTCCAAATCAATCCTAGGCCTAATGCCCCACAGGGTAGAGGCAAAGACGCTGACTGCGGAGGGGGTCTTCAAAAATGGAGGGGTCATCTAGTATGATGAATTTAGGATTTTTAGGAGGAGGGGGTACGTCTCATTGGGTACCCCTGACAGTATATTATTCAGATAGATTAACCATTCTCTAAAAAAAAATACAATATGACAAAGATATGCATGATTAATTTGTGTTTTATTTTTAGCATCATTTACCTGTCGAAATGTTTTCAATTTGACTGACTCTGAAAATGTTGGTAGAATGAGTTCTCTGACAATTGATACGAATGACAAATTGTATGTTGCTGTTTGTACAGTTGGACAGGTGAGGTATACTATAATATTATTGAATCACAGTAGAATAATTATAGTACTATGAGAATAGAGTTATCAAAATGGATATCATGTTATTGTCGCCCCATTAACATTTTTTTTTTGCCTTTACAATAATTTTATTCCGGACTAGTTTACTGAATATGTTATCATTATTAATTATATTTGGAATTTCCCATATAATTATAAATTATTATGTGAAGAGAGCTACAGCCTATATTACGATACTATAGTTACGACATTACAATAAATTACTATTTTTATTTCGATCAGATTCTAGTTGTCAATCCTGAAACCTGTGAGTTGATCAATCGCATCAGTATACCGAACAACGGTATTTCATCTTGTACTTTTGGAGGTATCAATATGGACATCCTTTTTGTTATCACGAGTGATTCTGAGACAAATTCTGGAAAACTGTTTCAAGTTTTCAATCTGGGATGCCAAGGACACCCGTCTACAGGTGCTCTTTTGTGGTGAGCTTTCATTAGTGAAGAAATATCTAAATTTTAGTGTCGAATGAAATATCTGAAGTATATAATGACTGTATGTATTAATCAATGGTCTGATATTCAACATCAGTATTTTTCTAATTCATGATTTAATTGACTTGTCCTAGTTAGGACTAGCATACCGATAATTGAATTCCAATTATTTAAAAAAATTACCCATAAATAGTATCTAGCCTATTATTGTACCGATTTTTTAGGATATGAGATGAGTTTCTAGAATTGTAGTGCATTTGCAATCTCCAGATTCAAGGATATTAAAATCCATTATTCTTAATTTTCTTTGCCAATTTGTGATAAAAATATAAAGAAGAGTTTTTAAAATTAACCAATTGTATTAGAATCAATTGATATTGATACTGGAATAACAACTTTTTAAATTGTGAGTTCGTAATTTTAAAGATGGAACTTCAGTTTTTTCTATTTCTAGGGACGCTTCATTGAAAGTAGAACATTTAGTGGGAGGACTCAGCCAGCCAAGAGGTATCCGTTGGAATGAGAATAATAGATCTCTGCAGTTTGCCGACTCTGCGAAAGGAACTATTCACAATTTTTGTCCTCTCAGTGGAACAATGACTTCGGCCACTATTGGAAATGGTGGATCAGGTACTGGACTGGCTATGCATTTCTCATTCCTTTCTCTGATAGTGACACTGAGATGTTGACTGTGATGAATTGATTATCAATTTAAAAGAAAACGTTTTTTAATACCGTATGTGAGGTGAAATAAAATAAATGTTTTCAGTTCGACATAATCAATTATTTGAGTCAAATAGAGTGGCTCAAATAAATGGTTAAAATTAATTAAGTGGAACTGATAACATTTCTTTTATTTCTCCTTAATATGAATAAGAATTTTTTGATTTAATATGTTTTCTTAATACTTACTTATCCTGGCGCTACAGCTCGATGTGGGCTTTGGCCTCCTCCACAATCTGCCTCCAAGCGTCTCTGTCTGCTGCCTTTCGCCTCCAACCTCTCACTCCCATCGCTCTCAAGTCTCTCTCCACATCCTGCATCCATAGAACCCTCGGCCTCCCTCTTTTCTTACAGCTTCCAGCTTCTTATATAGCATTCTTTGTTTTCTTAATAATTAGGTAATTCATTTTAATTTATTAACCCGGGGGATGAATGAGCAAACATATTAGAATGAATCAGAACAAACTATAAGACTAATAGTCACAATTTTATTTCTACGAGGAAATCAATAATCATTCATCTTGATGATCTTTTTCTAAAGTTGTTAGATTCTCCTACGTCTTGGAAATGTGTATTATGTTTTTTTATCAATACACAATATATTGTCAAATGAGAGCCTGGTTCTATTTATAATATTATTAGAGTGGATGTACCTGTTATATAACATAATTATTTATTGAATGAAACGAGCCTTCTTCTATAATAGAATTTGTAGATGTTTGAAGCAATTATTTCTTTCATTTATTGGTGTGATAATTTATTGAGGTGTTTATAGTATTTTCAATGTTTTTGTTAAAAGTATCATGCATCATCATGGAAGAATGAGACCGACCGGCTTGGAATGAATAACTTTCTAAATAATATATTGGATATCAAAGATTAAACATATATAAAATAAGCAATATTTCCATCATAGATTGACAATGGTGTAATAACCGAAACCGGTCTTTCTAAGTATCAATAAATTTGTGGTTTTTTGATAATTCCTTAGTCTTTTTCATTTGATATATAGAATAAGAGTTGTACACTCTATCGAAGACCGTTAAGATGTTTGATATGGGCTTATTCTTACTTGAAAATGCTAGAAAATATTCGATACTTTTGAGTACTAATTGATAAAAAATGGAAGCGAAAATCGCACATTCAATGCAAATAGGCTAAAATAAACAATGCAATTTTTATTTTTTGTAATTATTTCTTTCTTCCATGTTTCTTATAATTATTATTTTTGTTCACTATTCGTCCAAATAAAGTAACAATTATGATTTTTTAAAAATTATCCAATATTATTCGTTCAATATTCATTCACAAAATCGATAATATTTTTTTTAGATCGCATTCCAATAAATTAATTATTGATTCTATTTAGAAAGAAACATAAGTAGAAAATGCAACATAATATTATTGTTATTTGAACGTGATAATTAGCTACACTTATTTCTTATTAATGAGAAATATAATGTGTTTCTTCATAGGAAGTGAATTTACAGGGTTGATTGTACCAATAGCCGGACAAAAAGACATGTTTGTCATTTCCAGAGCAATGGATTTGTTGATTGCAAAATGGGATAGCGAGAGTTCACAGATATCAACACCTGTCATTCTGATTAACTTGTCAAACTATGAAGCATTTAATAATGGAGCGAAAAATTGGATATGCTCTGGCAATGTAGATCAGAGAGGAAACTTGTGGGCTGGTAAATTTTTCACAATTCAATTTTCTATATGTTTTAATATGCTGGGCTAAAAAATTAATCATAATATATGAACTTCAATCATTTATTGCATCTGTTCATACTGTATTATTTCAACCAGGGCCTACGCGATGAAGCGTAAAGCTACCGTATTCATTGATTCGATTGAATATAATATACCGTATATGACAAAGTTTCATATACATCTATAGTCTGTCCAAACTGCCATGAGCCTTGAAAGATTAAGCCGACCCTCGATCCCTCACGCGCAGGCACACACGCCCGGCCTACCTGCGCAATTGATACTATGTATACTACACGTAGTATACAGGTTGGCAGACCGCCCCTTTACTAACACACACAAAAGGAGACTGCACTTGTGTGAGCGAGTAGCAGGAGGGTTGGCCTGATCCTTCAGAGCTCATGCCTGTTTGAACAGAGTATAGGTCACAATTAATATTCAGTTATATAGCCTATTCAAGTCACAATTCAGCTTTTATTTGAGTCTGATATTTCTCTATCAAACATTTTCATGAGGTTTAAATTTATTTTTTATCGTGTTTGTGTTTTATGCTGTTCCATTAACAACGCAGTACTATGTATTTCATGAATGTCATCGTTCTATGAATGAATCAATCGAAACTGTATTAGTATGAATAATCGATAATAATTTATAATCATTGAGATTATTGGACATATTATATGAAAGGATGATCGATGAGATAAAATTGTAATGTTGTATGATTTCCAATGCAACAATTTGGAATCAAATTTTCAGGAATTTTTGGAATCAAAAATTCCTGAAGCAGGAACTGCTTCAAGAAAATTGGAGTAGTGTTTATAACAGTTGTAACCTAAATTACAAATATAAGCAATTCATTGATACTCTAAGATTTCACATTAGTGTATGCTGTCCAATAAAAAAAGTCAAAGTAAAAAGTAAATTGAACAAAGTAGATGAATGGATAACTGAAGATATTCTTACTCAAAGAAATATTGTTAGGGAAGCTTATGAGGAATTTAAATTAGTGAGGGATGTTCCGAGTGAAGTCAAATACAAATGTCTAAAGAAAAACTATGCAAAAGAAGTGAGGAAAGCTAAGTGTAAGAGAACAGCTGAAATATTAACAACTAGTACCAATTTTAACTCTGCTGTTTGGGAGGTAATTAATAGAAATAGGAGAGCAGCTCAAAAAGATACAGTTACTAATGTCCCTAGGATAATCGATGAACATGGAAATTATATGGATGATAGTATAGACATTTGTAACTTTTTCAATAAGTATTATCAACAGGTTGCATATAATCTCCAAAAGTCACTGAACACTAATACTTGTAATACAACTACATTAAATGCTGAGCCAATTGAAAAGGTATTTAAATTTCATCCATTATCAAGAGACGAGTTGTCAAGAATAATAAAAAAATTTGAATAACAAAAAAACAGTAGGATTGGATGGGGTCTCAAGCAAAATTTTAAAAGAATGTGAAAATGAATTACTGGACCCTTTATTGCATCTCCTTAATACTTCACTAGAGCAGGGTATTTTCCCTGATGATCTGAAACAAGGAAAAATTTTGCCAATTTTCAAGAGCGGTGATTCTGAAAGAGTTGAAAATTATAGACCCATTAGTATCTTTGACAATATTATTTAACAATTATCGCTTATCTTTAACAATTATTTATTAGATAGTCTAGAAATAAATGCTTTTACTGGAGTACAGTCAATTGTCCAATTCTTGAAGCAAAGGCAATTAACAATAAATAGTAAGAAATGTCAATTCCTACAATTCAAAAGTAAATATAATTCAGTAGAGGATAGAGAAATAAATGTGTTTGTAGAGGAAAATGAATTAGACCAAGAAGAGAAAGTAGCATTCTTGGGAATTTTATTGGACAGGAAATTAACATGGCATCCTTACATTGAGAGGATATGTAATAAGATATCATCTGGGGTATTTGTCCTGCGGCAGCTTGCTAGGCTGAATGATAAAAAACTACTGTTAACTGCTTACCATGGACTTATACTATCTCATATTAGGTATGCTATTTTAGTATGGGGTAATTCATCTCAACAAAATATGGACAGGGTGTTTAAGATTCAAAAGAAGGCACTCAGATGTATAGAGAAAGTGAATAGGTTAGACTCTTGTAGGCCTTTATTTAAAAAGCTTGGTCTATTAACTGTGCCATCTTTGTATGTATATGAAGTTGTAATGCATGTGAAAACGAGTGGTGTGATCCAGAATTCAGATGTTCATAAGTATAATACGCGAAACAGAGCAGATTATCATATAATGGGTCACAATAGTAGGTTATTTGAACAAAAACCAGATTATATTGGTAGGAAATTTTATAACAAGCTACCTCAAATCTTGAAAAGTAATGATGATTTGAAGATTTTCAAAAAACAAATTAAAAAATATTTAGTTGATAGAGCTTTTTATAGTGTACAAGAATTCCTTTCAAACCTAAACTAGGTTGAACTACTTAGTGTTAGAATTATTATGTAATAACATGACTTGTCTTATACTCCATGACTGGAGTCTTTAGGACGTAATCTTAAAAAAAAAAAAAAAAATTGAATAAAGTTAGTTGATGATACGGTGTTCAAAATAATATTCATCTGAGTAAGATTTAAACCTATCAAGATCTATCTCATTATCTATCCAATTTCAAGATTATGGACGAATTGTTAAAATTTTGTGACAGGTACAACAGGAATGCATCCAGATAATTTAAAAGATGATATTACCCAAAACAATGGACAAATTTACTATGTACAGAAAGGTCATCAAGTGGTGAGGAAAATTGTAGACCTCTCAATGCCTGCTGGCTTTGTATGGAGTGAAGATGGCAGAAAATTCTTCTTCGTGGACTCTTTGCAATTTACAATTGCAGTTTGTGATTACAACGAAGATACTGGAGAGTTATGTGAGTGACAAATAGTATTATCTGAGAACAATATTTATTATTCTATTGCACTGAATTATTGCTGTTTTTATTTTCATCAGTGTATTTGAATCCAAAGTTTTAGTACCAACGTTTACGGTACTACCTCATTATAATTAATGGAATCTCACTAGAAATAATGACTTATCAATATTAATAATTTCATACAACAATCAAAATAGGTACTGGTACTCAGATTTCAGATATTATTTTTCAAAATGATTAACTTAGCTGATTGAATGATTAAATGATTCCACCTTAGCTCTTCTCCACCTGAGAATAATGTTTTTACATTAGTAGCTTATCATGAAACCTGAAAATGAGAAGATATCTATTTTTTATTTTTTATGGAATATAAATCAAAGTTACATGAATGTTGATGGATGTAAATATAAATGTTGTAGGGAATAGAATCTAATGATGAATTTTATATTTTTGTAATAATCATGTACAGTACCCTATTTCTGTGCTAACTCATACATTCTGTTATTCATTTTAAATTAGTGTGTTACTCTTTTTATTTTTCCCAATCCTACCATATGTGATATTATATAAATTCTCAAATTTATGTTTCCCATTGAATTATTTAAGCTAGCGCTAGAGAATTATTCTGTCTATCGGACCTTAAAATGCATGGCTTTATTGGTGGATTAACGAAGGATACTAATGAAATGCTGTATGCTGCTAACTACTTTGGAGGCCAGGTAACAAATTTTACTACTGATTTTTAATAAATATGATAGCTTCTAGGTCCACTGTACTTGAAATAAAACTGCTGAACAAACAAATCAATAAAATTGAATTATTTCGCTTTTACATTGTCTAGTAGTTTATATTTACTCTAGCTCTGTTTATTATTATGTTATTTATAAACATATTATAGGGAAGAAGTGGGAGGCTTGAGACAAAAGGAGGTTGAAACAGTGCTGTATCACCGATAATTCAAATGGGGGTTCGCTGCTCATTGATACCAGCTTGGAGATATATTGAGCTGTTTTAATTGTTTGATTATGATGGAATTGATTTCTGGTTTCTTCGAAATGACAATTAATGTTTAGGGAGCAATTGACCAATGGGCCATTGCTACTAATGGACCATTGGGCTACCAATGTCTATAGTTTTTTTTTACGGAGGACTAGGTTTATATAATATTAATAGCTGTGCGATATTGATAATAATATCGGTGGTTTAGTGTTTTTAAACTGATATCTCAGTTTTGGAAGAAATAGAGTTTCCTGTAATTTCAATTTAGTGTCTCAAACCTCCTTTCATCTGTCTCAATCCTCCCCTACGAAAGGAGCATTATTGAGATAAAACCCATCAGAATGGTAAATATTGAATGAAAATAATATAACAGTTCTATAACGGACAGGAAATGCACAAATGATACTCAATGGTTGACTGGAGTGGATCTGATGGATAAACAGTTGAATTTTTCAATTAAGAATAATTTATGACATAAAACATGAAAAATGTCTCATGCCTCCCACTTCTCCCCTAAATGAAATATAGTTCGAAGATAAATATGTTGATAGATGTAAATATGAATGTTGTAGAAAATAGAATTTGAGAATGAATTTTATATTCTAAAACTATTCAGAAATTCATTACAGGCTATAGTAGATGCACACTTATATCCACTATATGTGATCCCATGAGTTTTTCCATGGGATTCTTGATAATAATTATTATAATATATTTCATTGAGTTCCCATTGATATTGAATTCCGTGGATAATATTCTCTTCACGTCCGACTAAAATTCTCCGCTTTGATTTTTTTAGTCTACCTACTAGAAAATAATAAGTTTAATCAGTAATTTATGTTTCGATTCGTAAGAGTAAATTAATAAAAAATTGAATAACGTTTGATATGTGAGATTTTTTTACGCCTTGAGATTCTTTATTCTTATTATTTGTTGCACTATTTTTGATTCTTGAGTCTGAATAGGTGGTGCAGTGTAATATATTGATAGCAACTGCTAATATGATACCATTTCACAGGTACTAGTGATCAACTCAACTACTGGACAATTATTCAGAACAATCAAAATTCCGTCAAGTGAAGTCATAGATTGTACTTTTGGAGGCCCCAATATGGAAACTTTGTTCGTACTCACTGGCCGCTCTCAATCAAACCAAACTGCAAGTCTGTATCAAGTCACGAATATTGGTGCAAGGGGATACCCACCCACATGTTTTTTGATGTGAGCTTTGTAAACTTTTTTTTCAATACTTTTATTCATGATTTTTATTGGATTATAATTATTCATGTATAGAAAAAAATGCCTGAGAACGAATACTTTTCACAACTTTTGTGGGTAATGCTTATCAATAAATTGTAGGATTACTTTCGGCCTATGAGACTGAATTATGCAGATTTTTTTCTGTATAAAAATTTAATTGATATTCTCCGCATCTATTTATAATGCATATCCAATGTGTAGCATTACACAAGTGAGTATTGATAATATACAAAATAATTTTGCTTGAATCAATAGATCTGTCTATAGACCTATACCTGAATCTAAATAGAGTTTATTCTTTTATGACATGGTTATAATTTTGCACTTGCGTAATTGCCACATAGAAAATAATAAGTTTAATCAGTAATTTATGTTTCGATTCGTAAGAGTAAATTAATAAAAAATTGAATAACGTTTGATATGTGAGATTCTTTACGAATTTTTTTACGCCTTGAGATTCTTTATTCTTATTATTTGTTGCACTATTTTTGATTCTTGAGTCTGAATAGGTGGTGCAGTGTAATATATTGATAGCAACTGCTAATATGATACCATTTCACAGGTACTAGTGATCAACTCAACCACTGGACAATTATTCAGAACAATCAAAATTCCGTCAAGTGAAGTCATAGATTGTACTTTTGGAGGCCCCAATATGGAAACTTTGTTCGTACTCACTGGCCGCTCTCAATCAAACCAAACTGCAAGTCTGTATCAAGTCACGAATATTGGTGCAAGGGGATACCCGCCCACATGTTTTTTGATGTGAGCTTTGTAAACTTTTTTTCAATACTTTTATTCATGATTTTTATTGGATTATAATTATTCATGTATAGAAAAAAATGCCTGAGAACGAATACTTTTCACAACTTTTGTGGGTAATGCTTATCAATAAATTGTAGGATTACTTTCGGCCTATGAGACTGAATTATGCAGATTTTTTCTGTATAAAAATTTAATTGATGTTCTCCGCATCTATTTATAATGCATATCCAATGTGTAGCATTACACAAGTGAGTATTGATAATATACAAAATAATTTTGCTTGAATCAATAGATCTGTCTATAGACCTGAGTTTATTCTTTTATGACATGGTTATAATTTTGCACTTGCGTAATTGCCACATAGAAAACAATATTTTGAAAATTCTAGGCTGTAATTCATTTAAAGACTGATTGGATTCAGATGTATGTTACAATAATAATAAAAATGATTGGAACTGTTTCAATTAATTGGACAATATATGACTGGATTTATAATAGGCCTTCTTGTTTTCAGTTAAGGCGTGATATTCATTTTATTAGTATCCACATCGAGTGCTTGATTTACTTTGATTCAAGATTCATATCATTGCAGTTTATTATTCTGTGTTATAATTTATCGTATTAGAAGCTTGATTACGAATATACGAAAATACATCTGAATATTGTTCAAATCCAATGTTGATTTAATTAAAATTGTGTGTTCTACAAGGGAGAACTCTTTGAGAACAGAGCCTGTCACTCCTGCATTGACATACGGAAAAGGAGCTTTTTGGGATGAGGATGAGCAGCTTCTTTACTTTTGTGATTCATCCCAAGGAACTATACACAGTTACAATCCCGCCACTGATCGATATGTAACAGCTCAGGTTGTTGGAGGTATTCTATATATTGAATTATCATCCCATAGTAACATTATTTTATAATAATTAATTTTTTCCAACAAATCGGAACATACAACAAACAACATAAAGGTTATAAAGTCACCTCAGAGTACCTGCTTTAGTAAGCGATTCAAAGTACCGGCATTCAAATCCTTAAGTAAGCCAAGAAATTTACAATTGCATCATTTCAGCATTTGAAGATATCACTGTTATTGATATATTATGAAATAATTGATTTCATGAAAATTGGTTCAAAACGTAGATGTACGCTACAGTATATAAAATTTTCATAAATGATTGCTAATCAATACGGTACTGTATTTGAAGAGGAACAGATCAATGCTTGTTTTAGCCTACAGTACCTTCTAGCATTAATTAAATAATATAGAAATAAAATTAGCATCGTGAATCATTCAATGCATCAACCAAATACATAATTTATCTAAACTCCACTTTATAGGTTACTTGATTGAATAAATAAAAATTACATTCTCCCATATTAAATTGATGAAAACAATTTTGTGTCAACTATCTGTTCATAAGCATTTCAGTTTTTATTATGGAGCCAACAATATAAAAGTACACATGCAATCATCCTATCACTCATTATAAATCATACAGTTGAGACCAAAAAATTATAATTATTTACGAATATACTTTATTAATTTTTTGACTTAATTTCTGTTTTCAATAATGAATGCATTATGACGATGGTCAATAACTCTAATCATTGATGGCTTCATGTTAATCAATGACTTGATTTTTGCAGCCGAAAAATCAAACACAAACATAATAATTCCTCTGAAAGGGCTGAAAAATAGATTCTTGCTGGGTTTGAACAACGAATTGTGCACAGTGCATTGGGATGGGAAGAGTGCTGAGACCTCTGCACCTGACAAATCAGTTTTTGTCGATCGGAAAATGGGCATCAGGTTCAATACTGGAAAAGTTGATTCGAGGGGCAGACTTTGGGCTGGTGAGAGTTCTACAATTTTAACAGATTTAATTTCTACCTAGGATTAGATGGCTATTTCGTTTATAAAGATAAAAATAGGAAATTAAAGATATATATCATTCTCCATTGAAGATTCAGATAAAGATGAAATTGCAATATTATTTGTAAATTGATCAGTTGCGACTTGAAAATTCTGACACCAGACCTGGGGGTTTCTAGATTCTAGAATCTAGTAGGGGGTTTCTAGATTCTTCCAGCGCGTTCGGGTTCGGCGCACGGAGTTGTCGACCAATGAAAAACGCAGTCTGGAAGTTTCTGGCAGTCTTGCGTGCGCTGTGATTGGTCGGACGCGTTCGCCACTTCCAGTTACTTCTCGAGACTTCGGTTGGCCTATATAGAATGGCGCGTATTTCACTCAGCAGTCAGTTGAGAAACTAGAATCGAATCGATCGCTACTTCTAATCGTGGCAGAAGTGATATAGACTTTTTTAGTTGTTTATACAGTTATTATTCTTTGTGACAGTTATTTTTATATAGTTATTTATAATAATTTAGTGACTTGACAAACGCTTGTGATATTTCTATATAGTTTATTAGGTAGCTTATAAGTCTATAGTTGTGTGTAGTTTTACTCCCGTGTGTTATAGTGTAATAAGTAATAGCTAATCAGTATAAATCAAGTGTTTTATTAGTGTAGAAAGCCGCAAAAATATATTATTATATTATAGGCCTAGCTAGACATTTCTAATGCTGTATAACTTTGAAAGTTGTGTTCCAAAATCATTCAAATTCCATTCTATTTCCCGCTGAATTTCAGGAACTACAAGCACAGAATGTTCAGATCTGCTGTTAAGAAGTGGGAGGGAGGGCAGTCTTTATTGCTTGGATCGGTTGAGAGTAGTGGAGAAATTCACAGCCGTGGCCAAAGTGAGTGGCCTCGAATGGAGCAGCGACCATAAGCGACTATTTCTGGTCGACACCATTAAATCGAGGGTCGAATGCTATGATTATGATGAGAGAAATAGCAGTGTTAGTGAGTAAACAGTCATGAATTAGCCTATACCTCAACCTTTTGAGGTGTACCAAACTTTTAAATTTTCATCCAGGATAAAAGCAATGGGTAAATTTAGCTTATCTGAAGTTGTGAATTCATTGTCTGGAGCTGTTACCACAATTTAAGTTTAGATGAATTTGAATACATCATTTGAGTACATAGGCACACAGCTCTAGAAAAAAACTCCATTCTACTCTGGATAACGTTATTTTTATAAATTACCTGCAGCCATCAAAAATCTAGATTCAATAAAGAAATTCAAACTAACAGTCACAGAAATTCTAGTAGAGAAAGCCCTATACTCTGCTGCCGAATTTTAATTTGTGAAAAGGGGCTGTAGAGTCTAACTTAACTTTTTGTGACTTTAATTTCCATGCGAATTTGATGAGATACATCATGGAGTGTATTTATTTATTTTACTTTCAAGATCTTAGAGCTAAGTCTTTTAAATATAATTTTGTTCTAGTATTGACATGTCACCAGTCAAATGAGTGTTACTCAAAAATTGATGTAATGTGATGATAAATAAATGAAAAACGAAAATGAAAAAGTTATTGAAATATAGCAACTGTACACTTTATCATGATAAGGATCTTCTGACTTATATGGCCTATGTTGGCATAGACTATTCTCAATATTTCAACATTCATATAATGTGAATTATCCCTCGGTATTTAGATGAAAACGGTAGGTGTCACGTGAAGGTGCGTACAGATATACGCGCCTCCAACACGCTCCGCCCTCGTTCCGCCATCGCTCCTCACTCGCACCGATCATGAACGTTACGGGAGATGTTAGCTCTTCTCGCGTTCCACTCTTGCTCCCCGGTCGATCATCAATCGATCTGCTCGAGTGACGTTCGATTGCGGAGCAGAGCGAAAGTCTGTACGCACCTCTATGTATGCGCAGTAGCCAGCCCGCTAGATTGCGTCATCGCCACCAACCGATGTTTTTAACACCTATTGACAATTTATGAAACTTATTTGTTGAAAAAATATTATTGGATATAAAATGACGTCAGATACACAGGAAATTTAGCAGAAACATGCGCGTGACACTTGACACCTACCGTCTTCTTCCATATAGGCTACTGTGATTCATCTGTGATGAATATACTCTGATTCATAGTGGTCTTTAGTATAGTAGGCTACTAAAATACGTTTCTGTTATTTCTAAACATTCCCGTTTGATTGATGGATTCAAGAGATTTCATATTTGATTTAGAAAAATCCAATTCAAGTTTGATTTAATTAAATGATTTTCCTCTACAGGCAATGGCAAAATAATATATAAGCTGGCTGAACTGAAGAGAGGTATTTTGTATTCAATGACAATTGATATGAATGATACACTCTACGTTTGCAATAACCATGGAAGTCAGGTAGGCTATGTTGTTCACTTATCAAAATTACGTTTATGCCTGTGTACTCTTAATATGCTTGTGAAATAAGTTTCACTTCCATCTGCCCATTCATCAAGTTGATAAAGCATATAAGCTAAAATTTATTAGAAACTCAGATTCTTTTTGAATTGTCCTGAGTTAAATATTTCAATCACTTAACTCTGGACTTATTCTCAATATCCCACAAATATCTAATAAGTTTCACAGGTTAGGGTATATACTTACTCTTATGAGAAGATGAGAATGATATTGGGACGTTTTTTTATAAAACCATACTATATTATATGAGTTTAATACATCATTTGATGAGGATATAAAATTAATTTACTGAATTTCTGAAATAATTCTTCCTTTCGTTGGACAAGAATTGTAATTACAACTATTGCAAGAGAACCCAAATATAAACGTCAATTAATACTTTTTACCAAATTTTCGCAGATTCTGATGATAGATTCGGTAACAGGCAAGCTGTTGCGTACACTGAGTATCCCCGCCAGCGAGATATTGTCGTGTGCTTTTGGAGGCTCCAATTTGGACACACTCTATGTGACTACTGGCAACTCCAACCCCAGCTCTGAGTTCCCACATGCTGGAAGCGTATTTGCCATCACTAACATTGGAGTAAGAGGTGTGTCGTCTAGAAAGTTTATCGTGTGAGTATGAAATTTTTTTGTATTTCATCAAAATTATGTGCTGTAATTTGGCGTTGTTTATATAGTATTGAATAATAATTGATAATAAACTACGTAATAATTTACTTTATTGGAATAAGTAAATATGACGGTACCAAGTCTCTCCATACATGATGGAATTATTAATTTATATTGATGAATTGTTCCTCTTCCAGAACCCTAGATTAATTAATATTAGAAAGTGAAAAAATTATTCAGTTATCAAGGAAGTTATTTATCTATTGAATAATTCTTAGTTGAAACTTTTCTGATACCGGTACACCTAATAATATTACTTAATCTGTAAGACATCTGTAATTGATAATAAATTTAAACGTATGTCTGAAGTAGTCCATTATTTCCACAATCTCTCGTTGTTCAATAAGACATGATAATAATGTATCTAACCCGATAAATTGCATGAATGAATGATGTGGAATATAATTATATTATCATAGAGTATGTTAATTAGTGTTTCTAGATATAAGAACTAACCCCTCTTTTTCAATTGGACATTATATAATAAGCGAATTTTTCCTGCACAGTACCGGAAATTTAGCAAGCAGTACCTTTTATTTTGTATTATATAATATTGTGTTAGTAATATTGCAAAATCTCTTTCATTACACATTCAGGCTTATTGCAGTTGTCTATAATGTTCATCTCAATCAACTTGTTATGCTTTTTTGTCAGGATAAATGATTATTAAAATGATTTGAATAGGTTTGCTTCCCTCTTTTCAGAGAGGAGTCTATCAGAGCAGAGCCAGTAACTACTGCGTTTACATTAGCCTCAGCACCACACTGGCATGTCAATAAACAGGTGTTATACTTTGTAGCAACACAAGCTGCCACACCCTTGTTCTGTAGCTATTCACCCTCTACCAGTAAATGCTGTTTTGCTATTGTGGGAAATGGTGGGTATTGTGAAAGAAAAAAAGAGTAATAGAAATTATCAATTTGAAATTGGCTTTCATTGAAATGAATAGCTTGCTTGAAGCATAAACAGCATTGCATTCAACAGCTTGCTTGAAAAATAGCCATCCAAGAAATTAAACATACACTAAATATTAATAAAAGACATAATAATTAATAAAATTGTTTATGGACTTTTCCTACAGGGTTAGGCCAACAAAAATTGCATCTATAATGGATTGTCACTGTGCAATGGGACTATTATCACAGATTGTCATAATTATTGTTATCATTGTCATCATAATTACAGATTGTGATTATTGTCTATGATAATCCTTTATTATCTTTTAGGATTGAGAAAACATTTCCATACTCAACTATGTGAAATATTAATGAGTGTAGAATGTTCTTCAGTATTTATCCTTGATATGGTAAATAGTTTGTTATTGATTATTTATAGTTTGAAAGCATCTCTTATTTTCCCTCTTCCCTCAATTCAAATACGAGATTTACGTCTATTATCCTATTTGAATCCTCATAGGGTCATAAAATGTCAAAAGAGAGTAAGCACAAGATCGGAATGCCTTATCAATTCCAAAAAAAACAATATTTGGGAAAATAATTCAAAGCCAATTTTTTGATATTTTTAAAGGATAACCTGTTGATAATCCATCGTCTGTTCAGCCACTACCTCCGTAAACAGAGGTTCAGCAGACATGATCGCTTAGATTAGAATATGTTCCACGGAGCTAATCTAATTTTGTAATTTCAGTGATTTTGATGCGTCTCATTGAACAATAACTTTATTGTTTCTCAGGTACCCACACCCCAACTATGCTAATACCAGAGACCAGTCAGAAAGACGCTTTCTTGGTGATCATAAGGAACCAGCTAGCCGTTGTAACATGGGATGGAGTGAGTAAGCGCACATCTGAGCCCTGCTTCATAGCTGACTGCGACTCGGAACTGCAAGCCAAGAGACTCAGTGTGGGCAAAGTCGATCCTCAAGGACGCTTGTGGTCGGGTCAGTGGTTCGGAGTTCACATAAGAGTGTAGATTTGAGCAAATAATGTAACCATTCCTTTTAGTTTCCGGTGTTTGGATTTCGAACCCACTTTGAAAATAATTGGATCCTTAAGAACATCATTGATTCCTTTGTCGATATTTTTTGGAAAGTTATAATTTTTTAGAAGTTGAGGGGGCAAGTAGTTTCCGTATTTAATCATTTGAATTATATAAGCGCTGTGCTTTTTTCAGTTGAAAAATTTAGTTTCACTAAATGAATAGCTTCTAGTATTATAAATCTTCTTGCTAATCCAGCATCACTATATAAGTTAAAAGGAAAAGCTTCAGCTTCAAAATATCTGTATGGTAGTCTGAAACAACACTTGATCAGCTTGATGCTTCAATTAATACAGATTTATTTGAAAATATAATAGGCTACACTGAAATATATACGGTATTTCTTCAATCTATTCGATACATAACTTCCTAAAACAAAAATTGGGAATTCACTAAGAGGAAATGGAGAATTTCAGTTCAGGGAGTTGAAAAGATCTTATCATATTGAAAAAATTGGTAAACATTTTTATTTCCTACTGGCATATGTAGCTTGATGCATATTGCATTATCCTCTGAGCAAGAAGTTATAGTTACGTATCACAGTGGATGACGTTTGAGAGTGATGCATCAGTAAAGTTCTTTGAACTTCATTGAAATTGGAAATTATACTCTTAATTTCAAAATTATGTGAAATTGATTATAAATCACACTAATTACCACTGATTACTGATTCATCTAAAGGTGCTACTTGCAACCAATTTGAAACGAGAGCACAGGAAAGGGAAGTGGAAAATCTATTGCAAAATGATGAGAAAAATGGAAATTTAAAATGGAATGAACTGGCTGTCTCTACTCAAGGCTTGGAGTGGAGTGTGGACGGAAAAACGTTCTACTTTGTCAATCCTCAAAATTTTGGAGTTGACTCTTTTGATTTTGATCCATCAACTGGGATTATTTGTAAGCAATTGAATCAAATTAAATAGAATAAGTATTTTCAATTTGATTTTGTTGCTTTTTGTGTAGTTGAGAAGTTGATATTGTGGTAACTATTCATATTGAATGAAAAAGACTAAGAAATTGTCAAAAAACCACAGATTTATTGATACTTGGAAAGACCGGTTTCGGTTACTACACCATTGTCAATCTCTGATAAACTCAGAACTGACAATGATAACTGTTTATCAGAGATTGACAATGGTGTAATAACCAAAACCGGTCTTTCTAAGTATCAATAAATCTGTGGTTTTTTGACAATTTCTCAGTCTTTTTCATTCAATAATTTTGTTGCGTTGTGGCTGAGACATACCAATATCTCAATGACTATAATAATGACATTGATATTACAAGGAATGAGGTTATATACCATAGTCATGGAATTCTCTTGTAACGTATGATGACTAATGGATCATTCTCAAATGGGAGTGCTTCAGATCTGCGAGTACCAATTTGTCTTGTGTATGAACATAACCTGGAAGGTTTCTTCAATTAGGTTTTGAAGGTAAAGGTGAAGGTTAGGGAAGTTGAGTTTTAGCTTTTAAATTTGAATGGCAAAATGTTGGTATTATTTGAAATGTGTTGTGTAATTTCAGATGATAAACACAAATAACGAAAAGTTGAAAAACTTGCACATTTGAGATATTGCACTTACGAATACCATCCTTCTCAAATAAATATACGGTAAATATACCTTCTATATACTAGACATCTAGAGAAATAACTAATTGTCATGGATGTTTTCAGCCAACAGAAAATGTGTATTCAAAATGGAAGATTACAACATTTCTGGATCGTTGGATGCAATTACCATTGACATTGATGGAAATCTCTACATTGCCAATAATATGGAATCTCAGGTGATTAATAATTGATTTTCCAGCGCAATAAATAACTTATAATGTCTAAAAAAATATAACATGTATCTGCCCCAATCCCTGATTTGAATTATTTGTTAGACCTAATCTTTTAGTTTGTAGCCTAGTTGTTATCAAACACTAGCTTGTATTCATAGTAGGCCTGACACTCCTTTATAAGTAGGCTCACTCCTAACAGTCTCTATTTAACTAGATTAGATTAGATTTCTTTATTTATGTATGTTAATACTATAATATTTACTGGCTTATACACTAATTTACATTAAATGACGATAATGCTAGTTATTCAACGAATTTCACAAAGTATAAATAATTAAGTATAGATAGGAGTGAACTGAACAGAATTCATGATTCCAAGTTATTATGAAACATGAGCTAAGGTATATCTGAATATGTTCAAAAATGAAATATTTTTAAAATGATGATTGATTAGAAAAGTAATTATTTCAATGTGAATTAGTAGAAATAAAAATGAAAGTTGAGTATTGCTCTTTGTTATGAATGATTGATTTCTCTAAGAGCTGATTCATTCGTCTGATGATTGATCGATCTCTCGGATTGTTTTTGCACAGATACTGGTGGTCAATCCAGAGACGGGATCCATTTTGTCAAAAATTCTTATACCAGCAACTGGGATAACAGGCTGTGCTTTTGGAGGAGCAAACTTGGATATACTCTATGTAACAACTGGACAAAATTGTGCCAATTCAAGGCCTCATGCTGGCAAATTATTTCAAGTGAAACATCTCGGTGTAAAAGGATTACCAGGGAGAAGTGTAACATTATAATTGCTTTTGGATTCAAGTTGAAGAGGAACGAATTAATGTATGAAGATAAATTTTAAGGTTTTTTTGTGATTATTGTCCAATTAAACCTTTCTTTCTTTAAATAATCATGAATTAAATTATTTTTATAGTATGGCGAATGGTATAATTATTTAGTAAACTTTACAGCATGTGGAGTTTTATAACTCATGGCCGTTTTATGTAGTAAAACCTATACATTTACCTATCTATTATTTACATGCAGAATCACAATCTGTCTCATTATATAGCTCATTAGTTAGCAGTGATTTAAAGTGAAAATTACCACTAAAGAATTAATAAGGACTGTTGATTCTGGTGTGCCGAGCACTGTTTTTAATTCAGGCCTTTTCCCAATTTATAATAGTAAATATTTAATACGCAATAGACTGGAGCCATTATTGTAAGTGAGTTAGCGTAATGAATTATTTTCTCTCTCTATTATGAACCGCCATGACTTCGAGTTTCCCAGGATAGATATTTAAAAATTGTGGCTTCGAGTCGTCGATGAATGTAGATTATGGAATTATCTCTCAAACTTAGCCTTCCTGTCGCGACATAGAGTAAAACAGCAAGATATTACAATTATAACAAACTAATGATTTCGCAGTTACTATTTGGTCCTTAGGCTCTGGAAGCCACGCGACGATTGGTCAATTTGTTTCCCCACCTTTTATATCGCACCAATAGGAGAACAGATTCTAGTGGAGTAAAGCCTCAAACCAGACCTGGCATTGTTCGAAAAGCATCAGTTCGCGAGTAACCGTTTGAGAGCGAATATGTATCCGCAAAGCTTTTTATTAAATATTCTATTATATACTTCCAAGTAGATAAGGCCAAGTGGCACAGAGGTTCATCTTCGTCACTGTGATTAATGGATTAGATTGCTTAAATATTGCCATGCCTTGATTTCATTGTATGTGCGGTGTGTGGATAGATAGCATCGCCCAATAACCGCTAAGGTACGTAAAATGTTGAAATATAATTTGGGAATCCGAGTCTTGTTAATCTACCTTCTGTTGATAAAAGTACTGTTGTTATTCTAATGTGAAGTCCCAGTTGACTTTGAGATATTTTATAATTTTATATTTTTCAGACTCTGTTTTCTTATGGCATTACGGCCTTCGAATGATTTAGAAAATTTTGATAGAAATCTTAATAGACGAACAAGAAAGTTTTTCTTTTCAATTAAATTAATTGATGAATGTTACCATACATTATTTAATTCCTGGTATTGAGCCTGATACATGAATGATCAAATTTTAATACAATTTAAATTAATGTCTATGTGTCTGCTATTTTTATTTAATCATAGGTAAAACCTATCTACAAGATGAATCTTATAGGGCAAACTTTATTTTTACCTTAAAGTGAATTTTCAATATTTTTCCTTTTATTGTGTTATAAGGTTCTTGTTTTGTTTTGTGATAAATTCATAATTCTTGTTGATACATGTTTTTGGACTTGAATTTGTATGAAAATCAAATCATGAACTCTAGATAAACTCTGGACTGTCATTTTAAATTAAGGTTGAGAGCAGTTTTGGGCGAATGCCCGTTGTTTACACTTGTATTGCGTCCTATAGTTCATAAATAAATAAAATAAATGTTGGCTAGCGCACAAGTTTCCAACGATACTAGTCGAGCCACTATATGAAAAATTATATTTGATTTCGCAAATAATACGAAAAATATCATATGAATTAGCATCATTTCAATCTGAATTATTCCTTTTCTAAGAGTATTATATCAATTTATATAAAAGTTAACATCATTTCATTCTGGAGTATTCATTTTCTGAAAGAATTATATTAATTTATTACGGGTGTTTTCATAAATGTTGTATTATATAGTAATGAAACTCTAGCAAGTAAATTTGTTTTAATTCAATCTGTTATATTTTGAGAATGAAATCATAGCGTCAAAATAAAATCTAAATTAAATAACAGAATAATTATAATTGAATAAACAAATAACTCCTATTCTAGCAAGTTATGAATAGTAGGAGGAGTTCGAAATTAATGCCGTAAAAACATTCATTTACAGCGGTTCATGTTTCACCCCTTCAAAATCCAGCTTTAAGACACAACTTCACTCAATCATAGACTACACGAGCAAGGCATGTCGTAAGAGGTCCCGAGGATGATACCTGACCAGAATTGACGTAAGGCCGATTCCGGAGACGGAGGTTCAGCATCCCAAGATGACTTCCCGACATCATCAACTCTACTCTTAGAAGAAAACGCCGAAATAACAGAATAACATCGAAAAGAAACACGACGGAAATCATCAACAAAGTGCAGTGCAGTGAAACAAAGGGTCATACAAAAATGTCAATCAAAGTGCGGGTTTGAAATTGGTGTAGCCTACGGTATGGGGTTATCGACGAAATTTGAGTTCTATGGGTTTTTCTGTATTGAGTTTTATTCTGAAATTATTTTGGTTATTTGCAACTGATATTATTTGGTTTGGTGACGTATTAATATCTAACGTAAGGATAGTAATGCGCCCCCAGAGCAGAGGATAAAGGTAATGTAACGTGTTAAATTCAATATGATTCTTATTCTCTTTCGTGTCAGTATTGTTGATATTTTGTTTGTTTTAAAATCTTGTAGTGTTAAAATAGTGAAAGGCGATTAAATCAGGCATGGCAAAAACCTATTGTAGTTTTCCTGACTCTAACCCGTTTGCCTGCATGAACTAAAATAGTATAGACTCAGATATTTCCTAGATGTGCCGGCCTACTTTTAGAATTCTAATTTTTTTCCAAAATTATTTTTATTTTATTACCTTTATAAAAATCAGGCACACTGGGTAATTGGAAAAACACTTTTTATTAGTAAACTCCACTTTCATTCATTCAATTATAGGACTGCAGTTTCGTGTTCAAACCAACACATCTTCAGCTGTACTGATTCAACACGGTTGAATCAACACGATTCAATACTGGTTCAACACGAAGCTGCAGTTCTGTAATCAAATCAATAAAAGTGGAGTTGACTAATGAAACAGTGTTTTTTTCAATTATGAGAAGATCCACAGCATCAATTAATTTGAAAACATTTTCAAAAATTCTGAGTAACTTGAATCATCACAATAGATGAACATGTTATTGACTGAGAACAACAGATAGCGGAAATTCATTGAGAAAGATGGCCTATAAACTTATACAATGGAATAGAGATGATTCAGATGAATAGATATAAAACAATCTATGAATAAAAAATAAAGATTTACAATAATTTCAATATGAATACATCATAATATATATTCGACAAATCTTTCATCTTACAATATATTTACAAAGCATTTCACCTAAGAATACACCAAATCATAGACTATTATAACAAATACACAGCACATATGAATAAATTAGAAAGGAATAGAATGTAATACTAGTGTTTGAATGCTAGGATTTCCATGAATTCTACATTCAAGGATATGAAATAGAGTTGTATAGTAATATTACATTTACAATTTATTATGAAATAAATTAATCAGTGAAGCTGATAGAGACCACATTTATACACTCAATATTTATTGGAAAATTTAAATGCTCTTAAGCTGCGTTCACACCAAAGTTATCAACAAAATGTTTATTTTTCCGTCCTTATAGATTCTATTAGACTGAATATAACTTATCATACACATGATGTGCATGTGTGTTTGTCAAGTTCCGTTCAATCTAATAAAATATATAAGGACGAAAAATAAACATTTTGTTGATAACTTTGGTGTAAACGCAGCTCTACTATCCAATAGAAGCTGATTCCATCACAATTTTTAATTCATTAAAAAATTCTTCAATTCATGAAAGAAATATATAAAGCAGAAGAATTATATTGATGGAAGTTGTGAAACATTTGGAATTTTAGTGGTGATAGAAAACTATCTATTGAATAAGATAGTTGTCTTGACTAGCACTGAATGGATTGTGGAAGTTGAGTGACGAATACTTGCGCGAGATCATCATAGTCGTAGGTTCTCTTTAAAGAAACATCTTTCAGTCTGATTCCTGATATTGCCTGCAATAATATACGATTATATTACAAATTGGCAGGAAAGAATTGAGAAATATTGTTCAATTGACAGGAGAATATTAATCTATCAACTCAACTCAAGTATATCGTTCACAGCAAGAATATCATTCAAGTGATAGGAGATATTCACTCAAAAATATATTATTGCTATATGTTGCCGGAAAAGAATACATTGAAAATATTCAATTATGGAGAAAATTTATTCAACAGTATGATTGTGTTTGATAATCTACTGTATGTAATGAAGCTCGGTAGGATGATATTCATGCACAATAGCATCTGATTTACTAGGATTTACTAGTAGTTCTGTGGACAGTAGACCTCGCGCTCAGTTATATCATAGAATATCGTAAGTAGATATCCCATGGTATAGGGAATTTATGTCGCAACTTTTGCTGTTATCTCAAGCCGATTACTGTCGATTATTGTCAGTTTTTTTTGGGGTGAGAGTGTATGAACGGCACAATTTGAGAGACTACCAGCGTCACACATCTGCATTGGAAAAAACTACGTGAACTATCGGCTTGGGATAACAGTAAAAGTTGCGACATAAACGCCCTATACCGTGGGATATCTACTTACGCTATTATTTATCTATGGTTATATTGACCTGTTTTTATGTTTTCTCAAAAATTAATAAATAATTTATCAATTTAAAATGTCTAGAAAAGATCCTAAATAAACATAGAGCTTAATGTCCTATAGTACCGTGACATGTCGTCCCGGAATGTGAGTGTGAGCGCTGTTATCAGGTCTGGCTGCCGCCAATCCAATCAACCCATCAGAGAACATTCTGTGTTGTCATGTTGGCAAAAAATCGGTGTGTTGAAATTAACAAAATGAACTACCAGAATGCTGATTTCCTACAAACGTCATTTCTCACTTTTCATGATTTTAGAAATCAATTTCTTTCCAATAATATTTGTTGCAATTTTAATCATCAGATTAAAAAAGAAAAATGTAAAAAAAAATGTTTTCTATCAATAACTCCAAACTCCAAACTAGAATCATGACCTCAGCTTATGGAAAGACAAAGCATCGCCTACTCAAGATCTACATGGCCAGAACATACAGCCGATCAGCTGTTCAAAAGCGTACACTTCAACCCGTGTTTACATTGAAATCCCTATGTCGAGTGGAATTTTTCGTGAATAAACGTTGATAATTCTACTGTTAATTACTTTTTAGAATAGTGGCTTGTTATTTTATTTTCCCGATATATATTTCAACATCTATCATTAATTTTAAGGGCAGCAATCATTGAGTTCTCACAAAATTCCTATTTATTAGTCAACAAATTTGTAGGTTATTTGTACTTGAGTTATAAACACGTTAAATTTCAAAACACGTAGCCTAATAATTTATTGTCATGAAATAAAGATTATAGTTGAGTTGCTGAAAGTTTTAAGAACTAGGCCTACATATGGCGATCATGTGCTCTCCTAAAATTTAAGAATTGTAGATATATGTTATTTGTTGCAACACGTGCTCTGAACATATTGTATTTAAGAATATGAACGCTCGAAGAGCTAGAATAATAAAAAGAACCGTTTCTCGAAACTATTGAAAATGCATTTGAATAGCTTACCTAGACAGACGCTGGGGCATTATTCTTTTGAAAATAGTTTGAGACAAAATCATTCTTTCCTAGAAATTTGCTAACAGCATTCCTAACGTCAGTCACAGACACGTTTACAATAGAAACCACATGGCCCACTGTGCTTTGTGTCAACCCTTGTATATATCTATAGCATAAGTTGATGGCAGGTGAATGAAAATTGTGAATAGCGATATAGATATATAGTTAGGAGAGAAGTAAATATAGATATGTGAGTTAGTTCACAATGTAACCACGTGGTTAGCATATGCTACAATTTTACCACGTGGTTAGCATATGAATATTATTGAAGCAATTATTTGATGGTGATCACATAAAACGATAAACATGATATATGAGTAGATGTATTTATAAATTAGGTCATGAAGTAGATTAGGCTATATGTATAAAGTATTCAACAAATATAATGTTATATAATAAATTATAATTTAATAATTATTATAAGCTAATTAAGCTAGTTGAATCCGAATTCATAGGCTAAGGACAAATTTGTAAATAGAATAAATTAGTATATTTGATTGAAACATGTTGACAATGAGTATAAGAAACCTGCTTAATTAATTAAGTAGTAATTAATTGGTATCTCATTAATTTGATTTATTCAACTCGATTGTAATGATGTACTGTATGACTTTGTATTTTGTTCATTTCATGTATTTATTATTGAAGTATTTCAATATTAGATTTATAAGATTGATTACTGTATTAATCAAATCAATGCATTCAATTGTCAGTATCCAAACTTCAGAGTTCAAATATTGATAAAAAATATGACATCATTTGTTTTAATAATGAAGGGGAGCCATAATTTAAAATCATTTAACATAATAAACATTATAGTGAACTCAAATTGATATTTGAATTCAATTTGTAAGCAGAATATTAGCTGATGAGTTTGAGGGTAGGCGGAGCTAGAGGGCGAAGGGTGATGAGGGGTGGAAAATCGTGGTTCTAGTATATAAGCAGGCAGACCATGCCTTGCAGTTAGTGGCAGTTAGTGGCATTTGAGTTGCAGTTAGTGGCAGTTAGTTGCTGTTTGTTGCTGTGAGTCTCTTGGATTTTGGACAGTGTTCAGTGTAGGAGTGAGTTTTTGGTCTCAGACTTCAATTATCCTATAGGGAATTGACTGAGCCAGGTAAAGATTGTATTTAGAATTTTCAATTTTTCTCATTTAAAATCCACACCACCCCACCCTAAAAAGCCCAAATAAGTATATAAAATTTCATAGCATCATAGTAAGAGCAAACTTAATTATTACTTCTCTTTAAACTCATATCTAAAGACACAATCTTAATTAATTTCTTGAAGCTTATAGTTGAAATTCACTTCTAAGCACAAATAATAGTTTTTTTAAAGCAAGGCTCCCCTAATCATATTCATTCTTTAAAATTTATCAATTCTGTTATTTTTGACTATAATCGTATTTTTAACTAGGGGTGTTCAATATTTTGATTTTATTACTTATTTTTCAAGTAACCTGATAAAAGTAATAATAACTGTTTGTTAAATTTTGTTGTTTAAAATTAAACTTGAACTGTTGTACTTTCAAAAACTTAATCATCTTGTATTTATATCTAATCATTACTATATTTTTGATCAATTTTTTATAAATTCATATAAATTTAAAGTTCAATAATAAATTCATAATTAACCTTTGTTTTGCCTTTCACTTTATACATTCCCTTACACACGACCCTGATCTATCTATCTTTATCTTTTTCTTCAATACTATTATTAGTTCAGTGAGTGAAATATAAGTATCCACACAGTGAGTGAAGTTACAGTAAAGTAATTAATTTTATCAATTCAAATTAATTCAATTTTATTAGTTTAATTTTATCAATTCATAGTAATTGATTGGCGCCGGGCAAAATACCGTATAGAGTGAGGGAGTTCGAAACCCACTCTAAACAAAGACCGACAGTGGGAAAGAGTTCAAAATGGCGCCCAACGTGGGGCCAGATTCTAAGTTAATCTGCTGAAGTGTATCAAGTGAAAGTGCATAATAGTGAATTGGTATATATAATCACCCTCATTTGTGTGAAATTCTTATTGAGTGTGCTACAGAAGTGTGATAATTATTATTATTATTAGTATTGCCAGGTAGGAAAGTTATCCATTTAAATTCTTCAAATTCTCAGTGTTTAACCTATTCACTTAATTAATTACTTCGTACATCAATTTTTGAATTCGTATTTGATGCACTCAACTATATGTAGATTTTTATATTGGTTATAGGAAAGTTGATATTATTTATTCTCATTCAATATTACTTTGGGTAGCTTTATTTCAAAAGAGTGTTATTTGGGTTTAATCAATCATTTAGTATGTTATTTTTGTGAATATAATTTTGGGTTATATTAGTATAATATAATTTTTGGGTATAGAAATAGAGAATAGGAAGCCCTGAGTATAGTATCATTTATATCTTTTGTATATTGTTTTATCCAGTCAAGCATCATAGAAATCTAATTTTGAATTTTTTATTTGTGGGTGTAGTTTATTAAACAGTATTTTAATCTTCTGTATGAACATTATTTGGGTCATGTATGAGCTTCGTGATAAGTAGGATTAGTAATAGGTTCGTAGTATAGGTTACCTATGTCAGGATATCTTCTTAGAAATAGGCTTGTAAACACACTTCAATCAGACACAATGGCAACAAATGAGAGCAGCACAACAAATTTCGAAAGCAGTGAGGGCAGCACAGACAACACCAGTGAGAGTCAGGAGCAATATTCACCGGAGATGTTACCGAATTCTGACATGGTAAATCAACCTGGTGACTCTCATGACGACCAAGAGCAAATTCCGAGTGGAAAAAGGAGTAAAGCGGGACTATCAGGGAACGAAATGGACAAGATTTTCAACTTATTAACAAGTATGAGGGAAGATATGGGTGCCAGCTTCGAAGAAAACAGTAAGAAATTGGAAGAGAATAAGAAAGAAATGAACGAAAAGTTAGAAAAGTTAAGTAGCAATGTAGAACAGCTGGAGAGAAGATTTGAGAAGAAAATGGAGGAAAAAACTAAAGAGATTTGTGGTGAGATAGCAATTAAAATAACAGCAGTTGAGAAAAACGTCGAGAGAATAGATAAGAGACTTTCAACAGAGATCGCATCGGTGAGAAAGGAGCTATCAGAGAAATCAGGTGGAATTGATAATGCAGCCTTTAAAAGATTTGAGGAGCAGCTCGCGGAATTTCACAGAGAGAAGGAGAGGATGAAAACGGAATTCGAAAAGGCCAGGACACAACCGATTATCGTCAACACCAGCTGTAGGGGATTGGATGAAGTGCCAAAATTTGAGAATATCTGGAGAATCCTATGCAATTTTTGATTAAGTTGAAAGAGTATTTGCGGCGTAGTGGGAAAATTAACTGGAGTGAGCAATCAAGCATCATTGAAAAGTCATTTGATAGTCAACACTCAGCATGGTGGATGATTATTCAGGCTAGCATTGACTCTTTAGAACAATTTGAGGAGCGTTTCACTAATAAATTCTGGAGCCAACTCATTCAAGATTCAGTGCGAGAGAGATTGAGAACCGGAAAATTTATTAGAGGGAGGAAGTTAAACGCAAGTGAGTACTTCATAAAGCAGATGCTCATTGCAAGGAATTTGACACCAGCACTCTCGGATGAAGAAATCATAATAAAACTAGTCAAACATTATGGAACTGGACTAGAAACAGCTAGATTTAATAGGAATGTTAAGACAGTGCCCGAGATGGAAAAACTATTGGAAGAATGGAGCTTGCAAAATATCGATGTTGAAAAGAATGAATTAAGGGAGAAGCAAGAACAAAAAGAGAAGAATGTAGGGGTACAAAGAGAAGAGAGAAAAAGTCCGCAAATGCAAAGGAGAGAGCAGGAGATTGGTAACGGACAGCAGCGTTGGGACAACAATCTGACTTTCAACGGCGATAAGGGAAGAGATGGAGGGAAGAGATTCATTCGAGATGGAAAATGGAATAGCGACCAGAATGCTTATTGGCAGAACACTAATTCGTCACCAAATGTGAATTGGAGGAGGAGAGACGTGAATCAACCACAGCCACGCAGTCAGCCGAGTCCAACAGGAGAGAAAGGAGAAAAACGGTATCATAAACACGAAAATGCTATAGAGGAGCTTCATGAAGGAAAACAGAGTCAACAGTTTGAAGAAAGGAATCCACAAATGAAGAGAAGCCGATATGGAAACGAAAATTTCGGATCAAGGGGAGCAATCAATCATGAGAACTACTCGCAGAGAAGTAAGGCTGATGAAAATGGAAACACCTTTGAACGGAATACAAACTGGAATAGAGGAGGACAGAATGACTACCGACAAAGAGGATTGTCTACAGATGATAATTGGAGGAGAGTGAAGAAAAATATGGAAGATAATGATCAAATCGTTAACTAATTATTATCTGGAATGATTTTCGACTGGGGAACTGTAAATATACGGAATAGTGTAAATAGATAGTATTGAAGAAATTATAATAGACTAGGCCAATTAGGGAATAGATAGTTGCCTGTGAACAATCGATAAACAATGAAGGGAGAAGGACAACAAATGACTCACAAGAAGGACAAAATGAAAGTGTAAGGGCTAGAGTAGAAAGAGAAAGTGGTAACACCTGCGAGATGAGCGAGAGACATGAGAAGGAGTGAGATGGAGAATGTATTGTTCACGGAGTAAACAAGCCAGTAAGCATTGTGCGGAATTCACACAAGGGGTGGATTGAGTAGCCTTATTGTGTGAAGGATGCACCATGCTGAAAAACTTAACTGTAAATATGTGTAGCTGGTAGTATTAATTGTACAGTACGGTATGATGAGGAAAGATTGTAAAATAGATAGGGAATTGGAGATGAGTGGAGCAGCGGACTAAGTGGACATCATCAGCTTATGAGAGTCACTAGGCTAACGGCCAGTCAGAATTCCACGTAACATGCAGCATCCAATGATCTGGTTGTACCGCGATGGAGAACTACAGTGATCTTCAAACTTCTAGACCGTCCATATGAACTCATGTTGTGGTGTCTGAAGTGTGAGAACATTAATTGCATTACGTAGTTTACTCTTAATAAACCATCCTTTTAGTGTTAATATCGCAAAGACTAAACTCATGTTTCATTTAGTATTTGCTCTTGAGAGGGGGGTTTTGAGCCACAAATGGCGATCATGTGCTCTCCTAAAATTTAAGAATTGTAGATATATGTTATTTGTTGCAACACGTGCTCTGAACATATTGTATTTAAGAATATGAACGCTCGAAGAGCTAGAATAATAAAAAGAACCGTTTCTCGAAACTATTGAAAATGCATTTGAATAGCTTACCTAGACAGACGCTGGGGCATTATTCTTTTGAAAATAGTTTGAGACAAAATCATTCTTTCCTAGAAATTTGCTAACAGCATTCCTAACGTCAGTCACAGACACGTTTACAATAGAAACCACATGGCCCACTGTGCTTTGTGTCAACCCTTGTATATATCTATAGCATAAGTTGATGGCAGGTGAATGAAAATTGTGAATAGCGATATAGATATATAGTTAGGAGAGAAGTAAATATAGATATGTGAGTTAGTTCACAATGTAACCACGTGGTTAGCATATGCTACAATTTTACCACGTGGTTAGCATATGAATATTATTGAAGCAATTATTTGATGATCAATTATTTGAATGGTGATCACATAAAACGATAAACATGATATATGAGTAGATGTATTTATAAATTAGGTCATGAAGTAGATTAGGCTATATGTATAAAGTATTCAACAAATATAATGTTATATAATAAATTATAATTTAATAATTATTATAAGCTAATTAAGCTAGTTGAATCCGAATTCATAGGCTAAGGACAAATTTGTAAATAGAATAAATTAGTATATTTGATTGAAACATGTTGACAATGAGTATAAGAAACCTGCTTAATTAATTAAGTAGTAATTAATTGGTATCTCATTAATTTGATTTATTCAACTCGATTGTAATGATGTACTGTATGACTTTGTATTTTGTTCATTTCATGTATTTATTATTGAAGTATTTCAATATTAGATTTATAAGATTGATTACTGTATTAATCAAATCAATGCATTCAATTGTCAGTATCCAAACTTCAGAGTTCAAATATTGATAAAAAATATGACATCATTTGTTTTAATAATGAAGGGGAGCCATAATTTAAAATCATTTAACATAATAAACATTATAGTGAACTCAAATTGATATTTGAATTCAATTTGTAAGCAGAATATTAGCTGATGAGTTTGAGGGTAGGCGGAGCTAGAGGGCGAAGGGTGATGAGGGGTGGAAAATCGTGGTTCTAGTATATAAGCAGGCAGACCATGCCTTGCAGTTAGTGGCAGTTAGTGGCATTTGAGTTGCAGTTAGTGGCAGTTAGTTGCTGTTTGTTGCTGTGAGTCTCTTGGATTTTGGACAGTGTTCAGTGTAGGAGTGAGTTTTTGGTCTCAGACTTCAATTATCCTATAGGGAATTGACTGAGCCAGGTAAAGATTGTATTTAGAATTTTCAATTTTTCTCATTTAAAATCCACACCACCCCACCCTAAAAAGCCCAAATAAGTATATAAAATTTCATAGCATCATAGTAAAGAGCAAACTTAATTATTACTTCTCTTTAAACTCATATCTAAAGACACAATCTTAATTAATTTCTTGAAGCTTATAGTTGAAATTCACTTCTAAGCACAAATAATAGTTTTTTTAAAGCAAGGCTCCCCTAATCATATTCATTCTTTAAAATTTATCAATTCTGTTATTTTTGACTATAATCGTATTTTTAACTAGGGGTGTTCAATATTTTGATTTTATTACTTATTTTTCAAGTAACCTGATAAAAGTAATAATAACTGTTTGTTAAATTTTGTTGTTTAAAATTAAACTTGAACTGTTGTACTTTCAAAAACTTAATCATCTTGTATTTATATCTAATCATTACTATATTTTTATCATAGGCTATCTATTTCCAACTCTAAACTAAGGTTGCTTTATGGCTGATAAACACACTGTAAATAAGTTAGCATAGTAAGACCATGTTATATCATAACAAATCTGTGCATTATTCAGGAGTGATTATTAACCAATGATGAAAGCCTACATTAAAGCTCGCTATATTCATTGAACAAATTGTTATGATATGGATAACGTAAAGGTGTGGTCACTTACTTATTAAATTTGTTACTTGTTCCTATTCTTCATAGTCAGTGACCAGGAATTGTCATATTTTCTCTCTTTGGCAGGTTTCTCTGTTTGTGTGTCGGCAGTCTAGTGCGATCACATTGGATGCGTAAATGTGCAAGTGCACGCCGATTCAAGCATGAGCCAAAAAACAAAATTTGAAAAGTGTCATTGGAACATATTGTGCCTGGCATGTAGCTTCTCATACTAAACGCAACCAACAAGTGGACATTTTAATGTGAGTGTTTCCCATTGCTCGGACCCAAATTCCAATAAGTGTCGGTGAATTACCTTTTTCCTCTTCGGTGGATATGGGCATAATCTTGAATATCTGGAAGGGCAGGAGGACAAGTGTGATATCGTCCTTCTAGGGGTCGTGCTTGCCAAAGGAGGTGCGCACTGTTAGCTCCATGAGAGCCTGCAGCCAACTGGGTGTGGCTTCCTCGATAGTTTTGCTCAGTTCGTCCTTACGCAAGTACTATGAAGTCATAGTACTTGCCTGTTCATTCATAACAAAGCGTGTACTTGCACATAATACGCACACAATGTGATCACACACCAATCTTCAATACATTTTATATTTCTATAGTGTTACCGTATCTAACGTGCAAAGGCTAAGAGTCCCCCAGCTGAGTGCTGTATTATCTGCTCAATGGCAGAGGTATCATTGGCGCCACCCAATTCATTGTTGCTCTAAGTTTGTCATGTTATTTCTTCCTATCTGAAAATTTGTATAAAATTGAAAAATTTTCTGCTCATTTTATTTGAAAAAGCTGATAAAACGCCGATTTTGGGCATCTTCTAAGCCCTTACAATACAATATTTCTTCATGATTCAGCTTAACTTTTGTACTAAATTTAAGCATTTTCTCCTAATTATAGAAAAGCTGAAAAAACGCTAGTGAACGCTGGAAAATCGCCAATCTTGTAATATTGAAGTCATAGTAATTTTGAATTTCTAGACCCCAGCTGAACCTCTGCGCAAAATGTTACATTTTCTGTTGATTAGATCTTGAAAGAGTTGAAAAAAACGCATACTGTTTAGACCTATTGTTCATATGTTTCAATTTTTTTCTAATCCGGTCCTAGTGCGCCTCTAGAAGGACAAGTGCATGAGCACATTTGCCAAATTTTTAATTATTTTGTCCAGTAGGTAGATTTTATTTTAGTTTTGTTCATGGTGAGTGAATCAGTGCTATTTTACTTTGACATGATATGTAATATTATATAGATATAATGTATAATATATTTTATTATGTATATAATGTGTAGATATAAATAATTATAATGTATAAAGATATCGGCTAATATACATTAGGATAATGCATTATCGAATATGTCTTAGGGCTCCTACTTTGCCTTATTATATTAGTCAATTGAAAGTCTGCAGTTTCCTCTTTTTCAAATTTGAATCTGTCGAGTTACGACTCGAGAGGTGATCATTGCGCATTTTTGTATAATTATTCAAAAAGATATTTGCAATAATATGTGATGCTCTATTTATCAAATCATTCATAGTTTTCCCACAACTGCACGATTGATTTTCAAACTGTTTATAATAAACTAAAAATGAAAATCTGGTTATATATTTGAGTACTTCACGCTGTTTCTCACACTTGGTGAATTTTTCCTCATACTCTGGAGATATGAGGCAGCTAAATATTTTAAATTCCAGGATAACAAGTAGATGTATATACTCTGTTGGTTCCTTCAAACCTCCACGCGTAATGCAGTTTAGGTACTGATGGGCAGCTACGTTACTTGCCTCTACCACCATATCCTTTCCTGATTTTACCAATCGACAGCAGCATTCACAACTTCCCATGTACTTTATCATTGCATGACACACATAGCCAGCTATATATAGAAGAGAGACGGACTCAGATTCTGTTATAAAAATTTCTTCACTTTTCTCAAAAATAACATTTTTTGAAAAATTACAATCTTCAAATAATGCTGAACTTATTGGAGTATCATTCATATCAGCTTCAATCTGCAACCTTCCTTGTTTTTCATTAAATTGTTTAATGCTGAATCGGCCTGGACTTGAAGATTCTAGTTTCAGTAAATTCAAGACTTTTAATTTTCTTTCTGAATCAACAACCTGGCAAACACTAACATTACAATTTGATCCACTCATCAGACGATATCTTCCAAAGCGACCCTCAAGACAGTCTGAAGACAATTTACCAAGTAAAATGTATTTGAATTGGATGTTTGCAAATACATAGTCTATCAGCTGTATTATACTTTTGCAAGTCTGATTAAGAGATGAAAATGTATCTGGTGTCAGTTTTGCAGTATGCTTAGGATTTGATTCATCTGGTACAAACACAATGCTCTCCCAAGCATTCAACCGTTGCACGAAATCTTTTAGAAATTGGACATTTGAATCATCTGGATGTTTTATTGGATCTCGTAATGGATCTCTTAGTCTTATACCGCCTTCTGGGGTGCGAACATTTACTATTTTCCACCAAGACATGATAATTTTTATAAATTCAACAGTGCCTTCAACAAAGATATCATTTTTATTTTGCAGTGCAGCAATCACTTTCTCGTCAAAAATTTTGCATGCGAGGAGCACATTTTGTCTCTCAAATATTGTAGGATACAAAACTTTTTTCGATAAGCTTGGTGCAGTTTTCACAATATTATTCTCTTCACTGGCATGTAATGTTTTCAACTCATGAACATTTGCACACATAATATTTTGTTGGTTGTTAAAAGCGGGGAAAACAAATGACTGTTCTTCATTTTTTTGATTAAGCCAATTATTCCTTATGGATTTTAAAAGATGAACAGTATCAAACAGAAGAAAGACTTTTTGTTGAGAGTTGAAAGGATTCACAATGTACTCTCTGTTATTTTTTGCATTGCACAAAATTTGATACATCCCTCTGTTGAGTCTATGATTGTCACATATAAGGCAAAGCACATTGAAACCAATTTCGTTTAGTGCTTTCAGCACTTGTTATATGCATGTCTTTAAATTTTCAGAAGTATTGCTTTTTATGGGATACAATGCCACAATGTCCTCATATTTACCAAATGCCGATGACACCATAAATGCTTGTATTCTGACTGCATTTTCAACTTTTTCCTCATCCATAGCAATACCTTCTAATCGGCCTCCTCTGTAACAAAGTTTACCTTGCACATTTATCTCATCAAAAATCACACTAACAACCTTTTGTATTGGTTGGAGATTTTCACACCGTTCCTCTAAATACTCTACCTGAGACTGGTTCAACCCAATTTCTGATTTTATATTCCATGACAATCGCCGCAGATGCTTTGGATGAGGAATATTTAACAGGCCTGAATTCCTTATCATATCATAAGCCGATGGAAATGATAAGGCTATATAAGAAGCCCAAACAATGGTTTCAGTTGAATAATGTATCTTGGAAGCTGAGCAGAGAAACAATTGTTCATTAAAAATTTTAGTTTATTCAGTTTATCTTCTAAATTTGCCAAATCAACCTCATCATTAGTAATTATTTGATCCTCTACTCTCAATACTAATCTATTCAAATTGTCAGAAATTGAAACTATTTCTGATTTGATTGGCAGCGAAACATTTGTTGAAAAAGTGCACAGGTGATTCAATAGAGTGTCAAACATAGACCACTTTGATAACTTGCCATTTGTAAGCCATGGGAAATTTTTCATTGGCAAAATGCTATCATTAAAATAACACTTTACAGATAAGTCTTTTAAAATTTTAAAGCTTACAGCAACTTTTGGTATTTCTCGTATTTCTTCAATTTTTACAAATAGAACATAATCATCAAATGCATGATACATAAAATCCCTACACTCTCTATTCTGGAATGAACTAGAAAAAGCTTTAAAATCGCTTATTTTATCCTTTTTACACAATTCTGCTAGTTCTCGTTCGTCTCTCCAATTTTGTTCTCTTCTTCTTTCATTGGGTGTTTTCCGTGGCATAGTAGGAGTTGGACCAGAGATGTTTGGAAATATACATGAAACTGCATCTTCCAACAATTTTAGATGTTTTCTCTGAAGTATTTGAATGGTACCATCACTGGAAGTAATTTTATTTTCACGAATTATGTGCTTTTCTAGAAAATGTTTTATGAACACAACGCTTCTTTTTGTCGGTTTAAATTTGACCTTATTAACATTGCTTATTATTTTTGTCCATTCATTGTTTTTTTCAATGTCTGTAGGAAAAGTAAAAACTGATATATTACCTTCATTTAGCTTCGAAGCTCTGCTATTTGAATTACAGCTTGTAACAGAACAGGCAGTAGGCATTTTTAAGAAGTCTGAACTTCAAAGAAAGATAAAGTGAAAGTAGGCTATAGGTATAGGCCTATACAGTACTTCATTTATTATTTTATGATACTAGTGTATCATAAATGTTGATAGAAAAAGCTAGAGTGTTAAGGTAACTTACAGTTTATTTTGTAGGCCTAACGAGGTATAGGTACGGTATATCGTTGAATACACTGTAATTCATACCGTACTCTATAACATAATTTTGCCATAAATTATCAAGTTAAAGTAGCTCTTATCATATAGACCTTTGTAGATATAATATTTCTTCTATACAATCCCAAATCAATACTTTCTTACTCGAAATTTTTAAAATAATGATAGAAATAGAGTCTCAAATACCGGAATGGAATTGAGCGCATTAGTATACATCGTACTTAATTTTGTTTTAAAAGTAACAAATTTAATTCAACAACACTTTTTATGATATTTTATTGTTAGTCAATAACATAATGATTCTGATTTATCAATAATTACTCCACTAAACTCAATACTTTTGTAAAAAGGATGATTCAAAATTATTTAAGTTTGAATTTGAACTCAATTGACGCCATGAGAAATACCAACATTTGTACGCTTTTGATCAGCTGATTGGTTCAACGTTCCGGCCATGTAGATCTTTAGTAGGCACTGGACAAAGTTAGTAGACAACACTGTCTATAACGTTGATGGAAAGATACATTTTCAAGATGTTCGATGTTTTTGAACGGGTAGTATTATAGTCCACTAGACAGCTGATTTATGATGAATAATTCTATAGTCTGATTTTTACGGTAATATTGGTGTTCGAGGGAAACTCCTTTTCTTTTTGTGTTGCATGACAGGTGTGACTCTCACTTAATAAAACATATTATGAGAGCAAGTGGGTGGGAAATACCTGTAGTCCAGTGTTGAGCGGCACAACAGAGAGAGACAGCTGCAGAGAGTTACCAGGCTCTAGTTTGCCCATCTGTTTTCCCGAAACGGAGCACCATGCTAGACCGTTGCAAGGCTCCAAACCCAGCACTAGATCCATCAAGCGGTCACTGCAAAACATATTATTAAATTGAATACCGTAACTCAATAATTATTGAATAGTAGAGGATCAATTAATCGTTTATATTAACTTTTTAGATAAGGGCTACTCTTATTTTATTTGAAAAATGAAGTTAATTTTTTAAAAAAGGTACTTTGATTTTTTAATTTCCAGATCTTTTATATCGGTCCAGTACATTTTTAAACGATGGAAAGCTGCCTACCAATCGGATGATTGCGGCTGAGGAAGAATATTTTTTTCGGTTGATTATGAATGAATGAGTGAATGGATTAGTACCATTTCGCTTTAATATTATATAAATAATGAGAACATAATTACAATTTAAAAGTCATACAAAATCTTAAATATATGGAGATATAAAATCTTGACAATGATTAAAAAGGATCTGGAGAAACATTATATCAATTGAATTTGATTAGATTTATTTTTCATTCATATAGACAAAAGTATATGCAGGATTAGGCCTATACAAGCTCATAATACCTACCATGAAAACTACAAAGAATTGAATAGCTGCAGCTAGCTGTTCAATGTGTTTACAATAGTATATTTCGCACCTAGAGCAGAAAATGAGATTTTTCCGGCTCGAAATCGGTTTTCAAGTCCGAGGCCGTAGACCGAGGACTAGAAAAGATTGAGAGCCGGAAAAACATTATTGCCCGTGGTGCGAACGCACAAAGAAACCTGTTCTGACGTCAGACGAGAGTCGTCTGCAAACAATGTCTTTCAGATCTACGTAGGTACTGGAAAACAGCTGCTTTCTGTGCAGTGTGGCGAAATAGTTATTTGTGCAACTAGTGCGCAAAGTGACAGTTTGCTGCACCGAAAGAAAAGGCGAGGGCGGAATGGTTTCTTGAGTGCAGCAGAGGAACTTTGCGCACGTATTTCACATTAAGTTTTTCCTACAGTTACCATTGAATATGAAAAGTGGGTAATTATGGGTAAAATTGCCTGAAATCCATCAAATAACTTAGTAGTGTTTGAATGGCGAGGCGGCTGTGTGGTGTGTGCTGTGGTGGCACTGTGCTGTTGCTGTCCTCGATATAATATATAATAGTAATAATTAGCGCGTTGTGGTTGGTTGCACCTCTGCTCACTATAGCAGCCACAGCAGTCACTGTTACCAACTTCATTTTGATTTTGCTGCACTGTTGCTCCATATAACCTACTAAGTATTTTGCGTTGCCATGTTGCAAATCTGGAGTGCAGAAAAAGTTTTCCCGCACTAGAGCGGAAAAGTGATTCTTTGCGTTTTGTAATCAGTGCAGCAATGGCCACTTTTCAACGTAACTGTAGGAAAAATATTATTTGTCGCGCTGATAAGCTATCGCTCATATAAGTTGAGAATCAAGCGTCTGGTACTCCCGTTGGAAGGGTGACCGCTTGAGCCAATTCCTCTGAATATGATTCATGAGCTTTTGTAGTTGGTTGTTTTGTAGGTGGTTCGGAACCCACGTAAAGCTATAGGTCTATTCATCTCTCATTATTGTGGGGTATCTTGTATTTCAAAATAAGATTCTCCCAATTCACTGTATAAACTTCTGTTCATTTTTGTTTTACAACTTTCTTTTTTGCACAGCATAATTCTTTGAGCCCATTTCAATGACTGAATGTTTATTTTGGTGAGTTTGTCACTTTAATTAATAAAATTTCAAACACTTGAGATCATGTGTGGGATGGTAACTTTCAAAATTAAATATTTCCTACATTATCATCCGCCTCATTACCCACTCACAAGCCTAGAGCTTATGTAGGTATCACCCTCAGCAAAAAAAAGATAAATTGCAATATAAATAAATTACGATGATATACTATTGTTTTGTATCTACATAAACCAGTAGAGAATGAACTGTTGGAAAAGGGTATTCAAGAACCTCCTTTCTATCAACACTGGATATCTAGTTCGTCCAAAAACCACCTGAAACTGTACGCCATGTAGCTCTTATTACCCTTCTCATAATTCACAAACAAAACTGAAACTTCATGTCTATTGCGACCTAGGACTAAGAAAATGTGATAATTATTCATAGCTAGAAGAAAAAATTATAGATTACTCACGAGGTATTAACAATCTTGCAGCGAAACTCGAATTGCTGTTCAATTGTAACAAGATTGGGCAGTTCCTGAATTGATAGTCGAATGTCTTTGTAGTCCGGAACCTGACAATAAAAAACAATATGAATGCAAAAGTAATGAGATAAATCCATGCTTAAATCAAGAACAACTTTTGCTATATAAAGCTATCTATTCTGATGAACACTGGAACTTCAAATTGTGCTTTGATTGATTGAAATAGTTCATATAACGACATGGATGACATGAATTCAGGGCATGGATTCATGTAATATTCATAAAATGACAGGGTACTACGGTTTTCCACCGTATGACAGAGCATTGAAAAATTCCACGTAAAGCCCAATCAACTCATTAATCAACTTATAGACGAGTGATGAAAGCAAAAAATTCAAATGTACTCGAGAATAAAAGATGAAACCAAGTTTCAACTGGAACTTGAAAGGACTGTGTATGTCACTGATGAAGTTAATTGGTATTTCTGTTCAATAACAGCAACTATTATACTCTAAATAGTATTGCTTTTGATGAACACATGTCTTTTAGCAGGGAATTTGTTTTATGGTGAGAATGAAGATTATATTTTGAGTCCTCTTGGAGGAGTAACTCTATCTACTGTATTCAAGTCTGTTACACATACGACTACAGAAATAAATGTGATTAACCTTTGATTGATGATCTCTCAATGGTTGATGAATGAAAACACTTAAATTTTGTCAGTTCAACTTTTTATTCTAATAGTGAACTGCAGATTTGTGGTTCAACCAATACTGTTGACAATTGTTGGTCTCTCTTGTCATTGGTTTTATTAGATGACGTGAATCAATAACATGAACGTGCGACAGTTAATTTTATTGTGATGTTTCTAGTAGGGATAGGTATCGAAAGACAAAACATCGATGTTTTTTTTACCTTAACATCGATAAGTGAAAAACATCGAACAGTAGTAAACATCGATGTTTTTAAACATCTATGTATCGCCCTAAGATATCGCCCTAAGACTATTATATATCCTTAAGCTGGGGTTTCCTTTAGGGATGGGTATCGAAAGACAAAACATCGATGTTTTGAACATCGATGTTTTTTTTCATCCTAACATCGATAAGTGAAAAACATCGAACAGTAAACATCGATGTTTTTGAACATCGATGATTTTAAACATCGTTTATCGCCCTACGTTTTTATGGATGATACTATTAGTCCAGTCAATATAGACATAAAAAAGGGGGTGTGCTTGCAATTTATATTGTAGTTCTGATTTTTTAATATATTATTTGGGAACATAAGAGAAGTCCAGAACCAATTTCTTTATGCAAGATTCCCTTGTGCTAGATACAAGATAGCCCAAAAACCTCGTATTTTCGGCTCATTTTCCAGTTTTCAGCTATTTCTGCCAAATCTCCCAGATTATATAATTCTGAAAAAATGAGATCATTCGGAACTCTCTATCTCCAATGAGTACTTTGTTATCATTTTTCAAAAATGAGTAAAATTTGAAGAAAAAATCAATTTTGATGAATTTTAGTTTTTAATCAACAATATCTTCCGATTGTTACAATTTAGATGTATATTTCAAAATCCCTCTAGGCGTATTTTTGTGCTCTAAAATCTGAGATCAGGTAGAGCGCTCTATGTCATATAGATTTCCAGGTACACCTGACAACAATGCTCCTTGTATTGTGGAAAACACCTCATTTTCAGCTTCAACCATCATCACCATCTACTTTGTCCTCACATTGATATTTCGCACAATGACATAAGTTCTTGGGTAAGAATCACCCGTTAGATGCACTTAATTTCAGTATTTCCTAGTAGAGGCACGCTTAAGGACACCTCAAGGAGCAAAATTTCAAACACTTATAATTTACTTTTGACACAATGCTCAGATTTCATCGGACTACACTTCATTCTTCTCGGCTCGCCAAGGCGGTTCAAAGTCATGCATCAACAGTCAAATTCGGTTAAAAAATAGAAAACTTATTGTTGAGTGTAGGTACTTATTCATATTCAATACATAAGAAATGGCCAATTTCTATATTCAAAGCTATGTATCTCGGTAACTCCTGGTATCTTCTGTTATGTGACCCCTTATTATAAAAATTATTACATGATCTTGAAATGTACAATACAATTTTCTATTTCACCTGCTGTAAACAATTCATGAAAAAATATGTTCGTAGAGTGAGATTTGAAAAAATCCGGAAATTGTAGATATTTTTCTCATATTAACGGTTTTGGAAGTTCTATGATAGCGAAAAGTGATTCAAGATGGATTTTAGGCAACTGAGCTCGTAGAGGATGAATTTACTACAATTTGTAATCAATCGTAAGTTTCTATGATGTATCAGACTCGTTTTAGAAACTCTTGATCAACAGTAAAATTACGAAAAAAATGAAAAACTGAAATCGCCATTTTTAAAATCTTAACTTCCAAATTGTTTTGGAATCGAAAGTATTATTTATTGGAGTGGGTAGAGGGGGACAATTTTCACATTCTCACTAGATTTGGAAATTTTATCAGAAGTATTTCACAAGACATGCAACTTTGAATATAGAAATTGGTCATTTTCTGTGTATTGGAATATGGGCTTAAGTACACTCAACAATAAATTTTCCATTTTTCGACCGAATTTGACTTATTATGCATAATTTTGTACCACCGTGACGAACCGAGAAGGATGAAGTGTAGTACGATGAAATCTGATCATTGTGTCAAAAGTTATGTGTTTAAAATTTTGATCCTTGAGGTGTCCTTAAGCGCGCCTCTCCACTAGGAAATAATGAAATGAAGTGTATCTTACGGGTGATTCTCATAGAACATAATCTCAAGAACTTATGTCGTTGTGCGAAATATCAATGTGAGGACAATGTAGTTGGTTATGATGCTTGAAGCTGAAAATTAGGTGTTTTTCACAATACAAGGAGCATTGTTGTCAGGTGTACCTGGAATATGAGATAGATCGCTATACCTGATCTCAGATTGTAGAGCACAAAAAGAGCTTCTACAATTTTATCTGGAGCTATTGTTCCAATATTTCAACAGTTACTAACTGGAATCACAGCAATTTTGGACTTGTGGTATTCAAGTAACAGTCTTTGAATAATTGAAGTCAGGTTGTGACTAGAAAGATACATCAACTCTAGTTCACAAGGTTTTTCATCTTCATGGTTTAGTCTGAAACCTCTCGGGATATCCTTGAGGATTCGGTTTTGAAATTTCACCCTAAGCTAATTTTAGCAATCATTGATACTCATATCGTTTTCATTCAATAGATTTTTTAGAAAATGAAAATGGATTAAGTTTTTTTATATGGATATCTGCACTCCTTACAATACGAGGACCTCTTTTCCAGAGCTAGATTAATTAGTGTTAAACACATGTTGAGGAAATAATTGTAGTAAGAAAAAACTCTTTCTTCCTAAGAAACGAAGAATCCGACCTCTTATTCAATTCTAAATAACTAACTATCTAACCTTGACACGAGCCACAGAAGTAATGTAAATCTTCAAGAGTATCCAACAGTCTCACATAAAAATACAGAGAGCCTGATTGAAAAATAAAAATAGCAATCTGCAGGAAATCAAAACTTATGCGAGATCTTTCACAAGAGTGATCTATATTCACAAAAAACACTAAACAGAATACTGCACTAAATATGATAGAGATAATGATTGTAATTCTGTTACTATTATTTATTGCTCTCAAGATAATCCACTCCAAACAAAAAAATAAAAAAAAACTTGTATCAAATTAAAAAATTAGAATAATATTGTTTTATACTTTTTAGTTGGGAAAAACATCGGATGACCGATGTCTAGGTAAAACCATCGATAAGTGAAAAACATCGAACAGTAAACATCGATGTTAAAAACATCGATGTTTGATGTTGAAACATCGATGTATCGATACTCATTCCTAGTTTCCTTTGTGCGTAAATGCCGTCGTCGACCACGACAGGGTGAGGATCTCAGATTGGGTAGATTTCAATTTGTCTAAATAACCTAAAACATTATATTCAATTATGTTTTAATGGGAGAGGTTGAGATAATACATTTATACTTTTAAATGACAATATGGTGATATTATTAGAAATGTTTGATTCTAGAATAATAAACACAAACAATGAGAAGTTTTTGAATCAGCTGTTTTAGTACACTTGAAATTTGGACAATATACATGTCAACAATGCTTGTCGTCGTCGACTGCGGAAATTTCCGCAGAAACAAAAATGCACTTTGAGAGTAACTCAGATAGAGAAAATCAATCTCTTTTTAATTTATGTGTAAAAGAAAGGGACAGAGTTTTTGAGAAGTAGTTAACAATAAAGAAATATTATATATTGGCAGCAGCCAAACTGAAAGATTATAAATTGTTTGTAGGTAATCAGATGAGCCACAAATGGCGACCAAGTGCTCTCCTAAAATTGAAAAATTGTGGATTTCTGTTATTTGTTGTAACACGTGCTCTGAACATATTGTATTGTAAGAGTATGGACGCTCGAGAGCTAGAATAATAAAAAGAACCGTTTCTCGAAACAATTGAGAATACATTTGAATAGCCTACCTAGCCAGAGGACAGGGGTCATTATTCTTTTCATAATAGTTTGAAAAAGAATTAATTCTTTCCTAGAAACTTGCTAACAATATTCTTAACGTTATTCACAGGCACAGGCACAGGCACGCTTACAATATAAACCACATGGCGCAATGTGTTTTGTGTTAACCCTTGTATATAGCTATAGCATAAGTTGATGGCAGGTATATGTAGATGGTGTACAGCAATATAGATATATAGTTAGGAGAGTAGTAGAATATAGATATTATTTAGTTTACAATGTAACCACGTGGTTAGCATATGCTACAATTTTACCACATGGTTAGCAAATAAATATTATTGAAGCAATTATTTGAATAAACATGATATCAGTAGATGTCTATATAAATTAGGTCATGAAGTAGGTTAGGCTATGTATAAAGTATTCAAAAAGTATATGTTGTACAATGAATTATAATTTAATAATTATATTATAAGCTAGGTAAGTTAGTTGAATCTGGATTCTTAGGCTAAGGGTAAATTTGTGAATAGAATTAGGTATGTTTGATTGAAACATGTTGACAATTAGTATAGTTATACAATGAGTATGAGAAACCTGCTTAATTAATAATTATCTTATTAATTTGATTTATTCAATTCAATTGTAATGATGTACTGTATGACATTGTATCTTGTTCTTCATTTCATGTATTTATTATTGAAGTATTTTCAATATTAGATTTATAAGATTGATTACTGTATTGATCAAATTCGATGAGTATGTATTCAATTGTCAGTATCCAAACTTCAGAGTTTAAATATTGGTAAAATGTATGATATCATTTGTTTTAATAATGAAGGGAAGTCATAGTTTAAAACGATATATCTTAATAAACATTATAGTAAATTTAAATTGATATTTGAATTAAGTTTGTAAGCTGAATATTAGGCTGAAGAATTTGAGTGTAGGCGGAGCTAGAGGGCGAATGGTGATGAGGGGTGGAGAAGTGTGGTGCTAGTATATAAGCAGGCAGACCATGTCTTGCGAGGGTGAGTCTCTCTTAGTCTCTTGGATTTTGGGCAGTGTTCAGTGTAGGAGTGAGTCTTTGGTTTCAGACTTCAATTATACTATAGTGATTTATTTCTAATCATTACTATATTTTTGATCAATTTTTTATAAATTAATTTCAATTTGAAGTTCATTAATTGACCAAACAAAGTGTTTCAAGATTCAAGGCGAGGGTTTGGCATTTCTCTTAATGTTTAAATGTTCATATGTTTATATGTTTATATGTTTATATGTTTATATGTTTATATGTTTATATGTTTATATGTTGCGCATTTACGGCGAAACACGGTAATAGATTTTCATGAAATTTGACAGGTATGTTCCTTTTTAAATTGTGCATCGACATATATACAAGGTTTTTGGAAATTCTGTTCACAGAAGTACTAGTAAACTCATAATTAACCTTTGTTTTGCCTTCCACTTCATACATTCCCTTACACACGACCTTGATCTATCTCTTTCTCTATCTTTTTCTTCTAATATTAGTTCAGTGAGTGAAATATAAGTATAAATACAGTGAGTGAAATCATAGTACAGTGTATTTTATCAATTCATAGTAATTGATTGGCGCCGGGCAAAATTCCGTATAGACTGAGGGAGTTCAAAACCCACTCTAAACAAAAACCACGTTCAGCAATGGAGATTGATAGGCTTTTTAATAGAATTTAATGAAGAACATCCAATATCCTAGAATATTTGTTTTTTATAAAACAAATTAAGACAGTATTCTTCTGTTCAAATTTTGTAAAGAGAATAAAGTTGAACTTATAATATTACTTTTTTATTAAATGGATGATAAGAATGATCAAATAATTTTGAATGAATAAATACTCAAAAGACATGTCAGAAACGATGGATGAATAGATTTTTACTAGTAATAATATTAATACAGTGGAAATTATATAAATGTACAGTATACGATACTTTACATCTATTCTTTTAAAAATGATATAACAGAGTGAAATCAATGTGATTGAACCCACATCACTTCTGTTAATAAACTTACAGAGTATTAGTTTATTATTTTGGTATAGATTGGAACTCAATTATTTCGGAAGTTGATTAAGTTATTGGTATATATTTTTCATAAATTTCGAAATACTTAAAGTACAAAAATACTTCTAAAGTGACTACAATTTTTGCTGAAGCTATTGTTCCAATATTTAACAGTTACTAACTGGAATTTCAGAAATTTTGGACTTGTGGTACTCAATTATGGAATTGACATGACACTATTTAAGGATACAAAAAACTCTTCCTCTCAAGATAATCCTCTTTAAACAAGAAGAATTTAAAAAAACTTGAATTAAAACATTAGAATTGTTTTTACTTTTTAGTTGAGAAAAACATCGGATGACCGATGTCTAGGTAAAACCATCGATAAGTGAAAAACATCGAACAGTAAACATCAATGTTAAAAACTTTGATGTTGAAACATCAATGTTTTTAAACATCAAACATTATCGATACCCATCACTAGTTTCTAGAGCAATTGAATTAAAAAAAAATATATTCAAATTTGAGAAACACGATTAATTTGAATATGATAAACAAAATTAATGTGGAAAGTACTGACAATCCTCTGCAATTGACTGGTCTGCAGCCGACCCCGTTCGCCCAGATTGGATCGCCACACTATGTCCAGTTTGCCTATATTCGTGGCACCGCTCAACAGCCGTTGGTCGCCTATCAGCTGCGGCTGTAACAGAAACGATACTATTGAAGACAAAGGTGAATTTGCGTTGATCGGTAACCAATCGATTAGTTCATTCCCACAAAATATTTAAAAACTCGTAAAACACATTTTAGTACAGAATAAAACTGGATAATAGTAGTAGTTGTTTTATTGTAATAACTAATCAGATAAATGGAGACCCCCAAAAACACTTTACGTCTGTTAATGAGCATGAGAGGTAGGGTTCCCTTATGGAGATATATAGCGTAAATTGTAAAATGTAGAGTGGAGACAAGTGAAACCCACAGACTATTTACGAACAATCTTAATACTTGTAACAAACATACGTGCTATTATCGTCTTTCTATAAAAGAGTACATCATGAAAATGAATGAAGACAAAATAAGAATGAGAAGAAGAATGAATGCATGAATGAAAAATGAATCTGTTAATTTTCCAGATTTGGGTAGAGATTGAGAGTTTTTTTCTCGCTCATATCCACAAAAGAATCATACTTGTTTACATAACTAGGACAAACAGATTATGGAAAAACTTGAGTTATATTCATAATAGTCCTTAATGATAAAATGCCTATTACTTGCTGTGTACCTCAGGGATCAGGACTTTCCGCTAAGTTATTTCTTGTCTATATTATTGCAACAGTGACCTCCATGGAGCCATAACTACATTTGCCGGTGATACCGTGCTGAGCTATTGTGCTGATAGAAAAGACCAATTAGTTTAAATGCTCACGGAAGATCTACAATCTCATGGTTTCAATCAAATTCCTTATAACTAAATGCAAAAAAGTTCAAATAATAGTTGATGAGCTGCGATCAAATGTTAAAGATGCTGCTAGACCTAATTTGTGTATTCCATTGCATAATATTCCTCATAAATTGTAAATACAATTCCATAACTGAAATTGAAAAAAATACCTTGGAGTAATTATGAGCTCAAGCCTTACCTACATGATGTCAGCATATTGCTAAACTGAGAAATCACCTCAATTCAATAAGTCGGAATTAATATCACATCCGCCATCTCTTTCCTGAATATATTTTACGCTCTCTATATTACGCGCTCATAGAAAGCAGACTACAATATGGAATCGCAGTATGGGGTGGTGCACACTATTCCACTATCAAATCACTTATTGTAGGACATGAGGACCTTGGCTGAGAAGCACCGCAAGCTCATAGCGAGAAGCAAGTTCATATCCATTATTCAAAGAATGGAGTTTTCTTCCACTAAGATATTTATATTTTATAATTTATGAGAGTGTTTCTGGTTTAATTCTTTGTGCTGGGACTCCCATGAAGGCCTTTGCCACGGGAGTACCTAATTATTTCCTTTCAGATGTTTGTGTGTGCAGAAGTGATATTTTGTTTTTTCTACATTAGCTATCAATTAACTATTTATACAGTGTATTCAATATTATTTTATATAATTGTTTCTTGTTCTTTTGTATACATCTGGATGGAGATAAAAATTATTATTCTCAATTATTCTATACGCAAAGAAATATTCTTGATACAAATCTTTAGAAATATACTCAAGTCTAACTATAACAAAGAGACTGAATAACGGAAGTATAATTTGCTGCTAACAAATTTGTACAAGTAATAGTAAGTAGTGTATGGATTATCAAGTAGTGTGGAGTGCCATGAATGTAGTAAGAGTAAGGAGGAGTAATTAGTAGAAAAAAAATAAAAACAGGAAACAGAATACTGTATTAAAAAATTTTAGTTCCCGATCTCTAGGTTCAAGTGTCAATTTTACCTATTCAGACTATTCAAGTGGTAATTATAGATTTGTTATAGCGTAATGACCTGAGGAAGCAGGCAGTAGAGGAACTGATGGCATGCTCCCTGCGGAACCACATTCACGTCGCCGAAAACTGACGATGCATCTGGGTCTGGTTTCGTGTTTAGAGCATTCACTGCAAATGGAAAACGAAAATTATTGGACTATTTTGAGCTTGAAACCTATCAAATCTCATAAAAATTTCATGCCAATGAATAGTTCATTCACAACAGTACAATGGTTGTTGTTTTTACTGATGGTCATGCTCACACAAGCTCCAGGCTTGTGCGTATGTAATGGGAATGACGATGATAAGAGATGATTGAACCTTCAGATTGAGCTGAAAGCTGGGTTTCGAACCACCAGAGAGCTATTTTTAAACTTATAAATGGTATTCAATGGTGACTAAAATAATATCTCATTGAAATAAAAGCGGATGCATTTAATGAAGCAGAAAGAATAATATCATATGAGACCTGACGTAAGAATATGGATAAAAATTACTTTCGTTTTGTATTTGAATTGATAGAATGTCTAAATTACATCAATTGGAATGATAAAAATTGTGAACTTGGAATACAGAATACGACCTCGAATCTGATACAAAAACTTGGTTTGAGCTCGAGTTGAAATCATGATTCTTTTAAAAATTCTCTAAACATGGATTGGTCACATTGTGAAGTTGATGGGAGGTTCTGAGATTTCTGTATTAGATTTAAAATAAATGAGAATAATATGAAAAAACTGCAGATTTCAAAAATTACCTGTGAACAGATGTGATGACTCGAGAGCAACCTTTTCAAGGCTGATTGGTCCCAGTGTGATATTTTGCACCTGAGCCTCTAGATACACTTCATCAGACTGTTCAACAGACAAAATTAACCAATCATCACTCAATATTCAATTGTTGATTTACTATTTTATCATGGAATATGCATTTTTAATAATTGTTTGTGGTGAATTTCTTGTTATTAACGCTGTTTTTTGAATTGGTTTTAAAATTTTGTTATTAAAACCACCATAACTTTGAAATGTAAGGATAACAAAATAAAATAAATTATTTCAAGAAAAAAATATGTGTGTTACCGGTACTCAATGAAGACTTAAACAGGAAAATTATAACCTCCTCAATGAAAGTACGATAATCTTATTGAAAATACAATAGACAGATCATATTGATGATCTAAATGAGGAGAGCGTTTATCATCAAGTCCAAAGTACTCACTGTGTCAAATTTTGTTAATAAATTGTTCCTTATGACTTTAGTATAACCATAACTATTCAATGTCTTCCAAGACATGATGAAGGAATAATCATTGAATAGGAAAAGTAGGAAAGTGATGTTTCCTCAAATCTATAATTGATGTTTTCTCTATGGAGAGACGTAGGCTAGTTGAAATAACTGGACATAAACAACGTAAATTCAAATTATATTCTCCGCTTCTGCACATGTTTATTATTCACAGTATATTTTTCTTTTTACAACAGTGTTCGTTCCAATTCACATTCAAGTGATACGTTTTGTTCAAGATTGTGGATTTAGAATGTGAATAGAATATTTTTAACATTTCTAAAACTGGAAATATTCTACACCTTTAGAAAACAAAAACAAAATAACACTAACTAGAACTGATGCATTTGAAGCAGACAAAACGTTTTTTAAGGACTTCTACTATAACCACAGATCTAACTAGTTTAGTTGGTCTATGCTATAACGTTGATTGGAACAAACACCTAGTATTATAATATTAAGCTATTGATAAGCTTAATTTCAAACAAAACGTAACACGATATTCCTATGGTGAATGCACGTTACAGTCAGTGAAAATGATGAGATTTCTGCTCTGCTGGACAAGAAAAGGATATCACTTGTGCTAATGGGAGTAGGCTATTCACAGATTGACAGAATGCATAAGTATGAACACTCCCATTAAACCTACGGTATTCCATCTCTGGTCAGCTGAGCACAATTGAAAAGAGAGACTTGACTGAAACCGATGTTTTTAAACATTCTATGCGTCCTTCCTACCTTTAAACTCAACTTCTCCTTCAATACTAATTTGAACAAACACTAAATATGATTGGAAAGGAACGATTTCATCTTTTACTGAAAAGACTGAACTATGGAATCGAATAATAAATACGAAAGTATACACATAGAAATCTAGAGAACACACACAAGCTAACTCTAATTGCAACCGATGTTTTTTGAACTTACGATACGTTCCTTTCGAAGTGAAAAACATGCGCAGATTGAGTTGAGATGAAGACCAGCATGCAGTCATTCGAGAGATGAAGATGCCAACAAACAAACAAACAGCAGAGATAAAACAGAGAAAGAGAAGAGTAAGAAGAGAGAGAAAACAGTGCAATACAAAGAAAAGACAGAGAGAAGACAGAAAAAAACAGGATAGAGAAGACCAGTGAATAAATGAGGATGGCATTTAGAAAGAAAGATGATAAGAGGAGAAGAAGTTGGAAAGTATAAGGAATCAAAAATGTAAATTGATAAGTACGAACAATAGAAATTAGTTTATGTTATTTGAAAAGAGCCCAAAGTATATTTGGAATATTTTCATTCATAAAAAAACAATATTATATGAAACAGATTACTGAAAATAGAATGTTATAAGCTTTGTTGAATATAACCAACACATATAGGGGGAAAACTGTGAATTTCATTGATTAATTTTAAAAATAACATTGAAAATCTATGAACATTTTTTAGAGAAGTATAATTATGTTCTGAAGCCGATCGTAAAAGATAGTTTTGTTTCAATAATTAAATTTGTCCGATCTAGTGAAATATATATTTTTAAGCATTTTTGAATATGGCACAAGGCTTTAAAATTTACATAGTAGAATTAAAAATATTATAATGCGATTGAGGTAAATATTGAAACTCATATTATTTTATTTATTCAATGGATGGATACAATAAATCGAAATTACAATATCGGAATGAAAAAACATGCGCCAGCCCAAAACCTCTTATATCTATAAATGTAATTTAATAGAATGTTCAAAGTAGGGTTAAGTTCACAACACAACAATTTTCACTTCAAAAATGAATAACTGGATTACTGGAATACACTATATACTTCTGATATAGAAACATAACTTTCTTCTAAATATCTGAATAATCAATTATTTTTATTTGTTACATTGTTTTGTAATCTCATCTGTCAATATCATTCAAGTCTTTCGATAAAACTCTCAATACAAGGGAATAATCGCTAGACAATATTTCAAAATTATGCCTACACCTAAGCATTCATATTGAGAAATTTTCTAACATCAACCATCCAATAGAATAAAATGATAATTCCATGCATGAACAATAGATATTCGAGGAACTAAATTCCATCAAACTAAGAAATAGAACCACACATAATATGTGAATAGCACACATATCTTTGATTTTTCTCATGACGTACCTCAGCAGTGTATAATTTGGTCTTTACATCAAGAGGCTTGAGAACTTGAAACTTGAAGAATTTGCGAAATGAAGTCCGGTTGCTTGTCAGGGTGAGAGGCGAGTAGGTCACTTCACACACCAATCTGAAAGTTGAGAGATAAATAATTCGTGAACACTACTTGCGAGTGAATACCAGTCAAAAATTTTTAATAATGAACAAAAACATAGTAAAAACACAATCTATTGTTTATAATCGAGATAAAATGTCACTATTGTTAACAAATAAAGCAGTAGAGAATTGGATTATGAGCATTTTTACTAATAGAGCATTTACATGGAATTTGGAATTATTGGCGGTTCAAAGAGATTGGAAAAAATGACTGGAAAGTTATTTCTGGGAAAGTTCCAATCTCAATTGAAATAGTGAGGTTTGACTGCCTACAACTCCTCCCTGTACAAGTAGATTATTTTATTTGAACTGTATTGAGATTGGTAATTTTTTAGCAAGTTTTGAGGAACTAGTAGAGACGGACATGTCAAAGGGATAACTTAAGAATGTCAAGGACCGTACAGTTTATTAATTAAACTCAATTTCAACTTTATGAACGTATAAAATTATACTCTTTGAATGATACATATTTTGTACTCACATATGAGTGCCGACCTCCTTGACCTCATGATGAATGACTTCATCGAGAGTTTGACCAGGATCTAGATCACGTGCCGTCAGATCTGCCTGGTTGCCGCATAATGGGATACGCAGAGAGTTCGTCTGCAAGTCAGCCTGGAATTAAAATAGATTGTTGGAATTATGAATCATAAATCATGAAGAAGCATGACAAGAACAACTTATTTCAGTTATAAATTAATCATATATGATAAGAGATTATTGAACAACCAATGACACTTGGTAGAAGAATGCCACCTTCTAAAGTCTCTTCCATTTCTTTAAACATTTCCCGTCGAAAACCGGACCATTTGCACCAGTCAAGTCCGACGCAGGTGAGCAGTGGTTCATATTTTCTTGTAGGTCAGCTGTTACAAAAGGATGTTCGCCTTTAGTCAAAAATACCTGATGAGACGTAACAGAAGTAGCTGGCCTTAGATTAAAGCGATTGTTTCTTATGTTATTTTGTCAATAGGTTTTGTTATTCATATTTCAAAAGAAAATGGAACAGCCTGAAGGCAGATTGACTCGCACTGCGACTGTGGTGATATAAAATCAGAAGACCACCTCTTTAAATGCTGTCTTGCTCCAGCATCCACAAGACATGAGCTTTCCATTTTCAACGACAAACCTGTCGCTGAACGACAAAACAACACGTACGAACAAAAATTCGTTATTCAGTGATGTGTATATTTGAATCGGTGAGATCAGAAAGCACATGAGTCACATTTTCTGAATTTTTCAGGAGACACAAAAAACTATCCAGCTCTTAAATAAATAAATAAGTATGTAAATATTTTTATGGTTAATATTACTTTATTATACCATCTTTGAGCTTTATTCATGAAAAATTGAACAGAACAACACAAATTTAATTTTTTTAAATAAAAAACAAAGCTTGACTCATGTGGTTTCTGCACTAAACACCCAAAGGAAGACATAATTCAACAAAAAAACTAAAGGTGACAGCTTGAAACTAATTTTATTTGTATAATAACAGTTGATTTTCACTCTTGGTTACATTTTTTTGCAAACATGTGTGTAATTTTTCATAAATAATTATTGATGAATACATTCCTAAGAAAAATTTTCAGAAACCAAAGGTTGGAATGAAAAATTAATCTTATGCATAAAATGAATTTCATTTTAACAAGCAAATCAATAATGGGAGAAATAATGTACTTTTTATTCATGATGCATTCTATAATCAATAATATATGGGAGGTAAAAAATATAAAAAAACATTATAAAAACATAATATATTGTTTAAAATATATATATTGTTTAAAATATCAAATTCAAAGAAAATATCACTTCAAAACAATAAGTAATGACACTGTCTGAGCAAATGTTGAAAATAGGTTATAAAGGCTGGCACGCTGGCAGCTGTGTGTAGGCAGGAATAATAGCAGCGCGCTCTACAAAGCAACTCTCTTCAGAACAGAATCAACATGAGTCAACGACTCATGTGCTTTCTGCACCCACTGTGATTTTTATGATGCCATTTCTCAGTGAAGAGTGAATGTGACTGATGTTGTTTCTGACACAAGTGATAAAGCTTCTATTGTACAGTCCATTTTCATCATAAACTCATTTTTGCTAAAATAGTAACTCATGTGGTTTCTGATCTGACCGATTCATTTGTATATCCATCTCCTTATATATTACTAGCCGTCAGGCTCGCTTCGCTCGCCATATCCGTCTAGCCAGGGGGCTCCGCCCCCTGGACCCCCGAATGGATCGTCCAAGAATGAGATCAGCAGGCTCGCTTCGCTCGCCTGCATTTTTCATTTGAGCATTTTTATCATATGTTAGGACAATCCAGTCGGGGGTCCAGACTAAACGTCTGGCTAAACAGATATGGCGAGCGAAGCGAGACTGACGGCTAGTAATATAATATTTCCAGGATTGAAGTAGCAGTGCTCAATCAATTTTTCCGCGATAAATGCATTTAAATCTTCAACTTGGTGCCAACCTAACAAAGTCAACTCAACTTAATGCCAACCTGACAAAATTATTAATTTAGTTGCCAGTTAACAACTGTTTCGAAGAGGTACTCTATCTAGATTATAGTTCTATAGTAACATATGATATGGAAATTTCAATTATAATTAAGAGATTGGGAGAAGAAGAATATACATGCTAAAAGACGAACTTTAAATCCTTAAAAACAACCCTTAGAGTTAAAATATTGCCAAAAGATTTCTTAGTGCGCCTCTAAAGGGCCAACTGAACATACCTACCAAATTTGAACGTTTTTAGTCCGGTCGATTTTTAGTTATGCGAGTGAGTGAGTGAGTGAGTGAGTGAGTGAGTGAGTGAGTGAGTCAGTCAGTCAGTCAGTCAGTGAGTGCCATTTCGCTTTTATATATATAGATTATTGAATAGACTATAGCCCTACTATTTTTCAAATAGACATAGAATGGAAAAAAGTCATTGTTATTGTTGTGAAAAAAGACAAGAGTGTTGATCAACTGGATGACCTTTGATAATATTTACCATAGTGGGGCCTTAACATGAAATTATTGGGAATTTTCTGATCGAAAAGCTATAGTGATATTATAAAGAGATAAGAGATTATAGTGAGATTAGTAAGCTGATAGTGAGATTCACGTCATAAAGTCAGTAATGATGATAGGAATGCATAGTTGTCACGTTTCTTCTCCCACTACTTTCCATAGTAGATCGCTGTAATTGAAGTTATCCCAGTAAGTCTGATCTGATATAAATTGTTGATTCTTGTTAATAGTGGTTAGGTGATTAATCATATCTAAAAAAGGATGATATTCACCAATAAAATATAGAATACTCCAAAAATAATATAAATCGTTTCATGATTGAATAATTAATTTTCATAGAGATGGAATATTCTGGTAGTTTATTACATTTATTAATAGCCTACAAACGATTTGGGAATGGTGCGTAGAGTTAGAAGAGGATATATGCTTTCTATAGAGACAGACAAGGGAAACAAATCAATGCTAATCAGGTGCTGACTTTAAAACTTGAATCTCACTAAATAAACAGTAACCTTCAATGTGACGTCCTTCGCTGCTTGGCTACTGGCGTTATGTACACAAATATAGCTGGAGAACGTTTCTCCCAAATAGATATTCCTGTAAAAAATGAAGTATAAGTTTAACAATACAATTTTATAAGAGTTGACAATTCAAAGAAAGTGGTTTTAATATTATTATTTATTCTGTTATTCATATTCATTATTTGTTCATACAGAACCAATTATCAAAGCTATATTTGGAAATGCTTTACTCTTTGACAAAATAAAATTAATTTCTGAATATTATGACTTTAAATGAATACGAATGTTTCCAGTTTAATTTAAAGTTGCTAGCTGACAACTATTGTATTAATTTTTAGATCACAGATGAAAACGATTCGATACAACTGGAAGAGACATTATTAAATTGAAAATCTGTTTAATTCTACTGGCCATTTGCAACACATTATCTTTATTTATTTTATCTTCTTCTTCTATTATCTATAAAAGGCTAAGCCCCGACAGACTGAAATCACACCACAGCCCAAACTACTGAGCTTAAAAACTTGAAATTTTGCACAATTGTTCATGGTAGCCTCAAAACATCCACTAAGAAAGGATTTTTAGAAATTTTTCCCTCTGAGGGAGCTGGGGCCCCCAAAATATGTTGTATTTTTCAACCGTTCATTGCACATCAAAGTCATGAGGAACTTTTTTGTTCAGCTACGAAAAAAAATAGATCTATGCAGAAAAATTTCGATCAGGTGCACAGGGAAGGGCATTTTTCGAAAATTTTGATTTAAAATAACACTACAGCTCAAACTAATTGGCCTACAGACTTAGAACTTTGCACAAATATTCTTCAAACATGCTAGACGCGCACTAAGAACGGATTTCGAGATATTTTGTCTCTAAGGGTTTCAAAGGATGAAAAGGATCATATTAAGTAAGGTTATGAACATGGTAAGGTGAACGCCACATAGAACTAAGATAATTGACACATGATATTCTAACATATGTTGTCATCATTGGAAAGCTTAAAATAATCTTATCAATCAGCTGATCGAATCAATCTTGCGGTGGTCGAGAGCGCGAGTTTGTTCCATTGTTGTATGCTTTGCCAGTTCGGTTTGAGCCTTCTATCAGCTGTATATGAAGTCTCATACATTTCGATTAGAACAGAGCACAGATATTTTCTTTGGTTAGGAGTTTGTTGATAATTCTTTTTCAAATTCAAATGTTATTGCCATCAAAAATCACATTGAAAACTTTCTTAATAGACAACTAGCTTACCCGGCGAACTTCTCACCGCCAAAAAGTCAATGTATCTCATGTCACACTTGACTTTATTTGGTGAATCATGAATTTTATCTGACAATTAATATTTTCATTTACATCTCAATGCGGACTTTCTATGTGCTTAGTCATGCAGCATTCATTATTCCGAAGACATATTCTTCTCAATCAATTAGTAGTAATATCTATCAGTAAAGTGTTAAATTAAAAAATATATATAGATAGATAAATCAGTGTTTCAAAGATGAATTCAATGTTTTCATAGTTGATGATTGTCAATAGATGGTCCAGGAAATATGCGATGTACGATGAATCACACAGAATTCCATATTCTTTCCATCTTCCATTTTAGGATGAATGTAAGCTAAGCTAAATTTAAAAAATTGTAAATTATTCTTTCATTCTTCGGTAATTAATGAATGCAATAAATTATGAACAACTCTCTTTCATGAGGTGAATTTTTTTTTCAACATTTTCCAGTTTCTCAATGAAAGGGGAGTGATGATATTATTTGTATAGGTCTTCTAAGGAACCATTATCTACAGCTGGTACCAATCAACTACACTTCAACTCTAAACTACCGTTTTAATACTAGTAGTTCTGCGAACAGTAGACCTCGCTCATGGATAGCCTACAACTTTCAAACTAATGAGAAGGGTCATTAAGAAAGTACAGTATATTGTGAAGAATTATCCATGTCATCTATTATTTTCTCCATTGAAAGTGCTAAAGACATTGTTTCCAGGGACACCGGACTTATAAATGTCTCTCAAGGAGGTACATTCATATTTAAAATATTACAACTTTTCTTACAATCAATAATAAGAAATCGGTCAACTGATAGAAAAATGGAATATGCAGTAGGCAATTTAGACGATGAATCGTCTCACAGACGATAGTGAGACGGAAAATGATTCTAAATAAGATGGGTTTGTTGGTGACAATGACAGGAGGTTGCTAATAATGTTTTTCATGAAAAGTGGATTCAATGTTATGGCAGGTTGTGCCATAATAAACATAATAGGCATAACAATGTTATGCCTATGCCGAATGTTTATACTCACAAGTCGGTTTTCCGATCTTATAATAAAACGAAAACAAGAGCTAACTAAGCTGTGATGTCTCCGGCCGGTTCGGTAGGTCTAGAAACTATTCATCTATGAAACAGGGAAATATCGTGTTGAAAAGGGAAGAAATGGTGCAATCAAGTGAGAAGTTTTCTTCAATTAATAAATACAGTATGATTTGGAGCGGCTCAGAAGTTTCAAGGTTTACCGCTGACAACTCTTGTCCTCTATCGATAGCATTACAACGATACCATTCATTCAATACAGCACATTTTAGAGCGGCACAATTTAAATTCAATTTATATTAAAACCGGCGGTCTTATCAAAAATCGTTACACATACGTTTCTGCGCCTTGTTTCGAAGAACTTGTATACCAAGTTTCATCCAAATCGGACAATAACTGCGACTGTAACTGCGGTACAAACAAACAGACAAAAGCCGATCGAGTCGAAACTAAGACCTCAGCTTCGCTTCGGTCAATCAGTATACAATTCATCACTGAGTGACGTGTTTATTACAGCTGGTAACTTTAGATGCTAAATCATATCATCATAATTATGATCTTGAATCATGATCATCTTTACGTTCTTCGGTAGCCGCTCGGCCGACAATTTTGAAAACATAGGTCAGTAGAATGAATTGATAATTATTATTAGCCCCCCTTTTAAAATTTCTGTTCAGAAACCATCCCCAATATTCACATAACATATTCCCAAAGTTTAATGCCGTTATGGAAAGTAGTTTTCAAGTCTATAGGGAGCAAACAGAAATTCATTTTTATACATATAGATTTACATTCGGCTCTAACAGATGTCTCTCTAAATGGAGGTAGAATGATAAGGTTGACAGCTTTCAGTTCTGTTTTAACATTTTTTTTTCAAATAATTTTCAAAAATGTCATGTAGAAACCTACTGTATTGTGTTTGAGACACTTCTGGCGCTATTATAGTTGCACCACTATTCTGTCCCACAGTCCTATCTCTTGCAGTCGTTCATCTATATCTATAATAAAGTAAAGAGCTGGCTTATACACTTACGGGATAGGAAAATTATGTTTGACGCATCATCACGTCTGAGCTACTGGACTAATTAACTTGAAATTTTGCATATAGATTCTTAATTAACCAAGGATGGTTATAGGCCTATTTTCAATTCTTCAAAATTTCATTACGTCAAGTTTTCAGTTTGTCAAGTTTTAAAATAGATCCTTGCGGAGCACGGGTTTCTGCTAGTTAATTCAATAAAACTGGAATATTAAATACAACTAATGAGATTTAGGTTATAAAGTCAGCACCTGATCTACATTGGGTTGCTATCCTTGTTTGTCATAAGACAGAGCAAATAGATCTATTCTTCCTAGCTCCTCATCGCTGCCAAATCGTTTGTGGTAAGGTATAAAAAGAAATAGAATGAACTCCCAGAATATTTTGTCTCAATTATAGAAATTTATAATCAAATCATGAAGAGATGAATTTCATGGTGAATAGGATATATTTAAGTTGAAATTTATTATTCGACTTTTAAAAATAACTTTAGTTAGCCTACCTTATTACCAACATAATAAATTTACTATATAGAAGGCGGTGGTAGCATTATATAGCTTGTAACTCAGAATTTAATTATTTCTACTGAATTTAAAACGTGAATTTTAATATTGGCTAAATTAAGCGCATTTTGACAATGACAGATAGAATCGATGAGGCTAACCCAAAACTCTGTGGCAAGAGGAGGAATTGTCCAGCAGCAATTGTTTCGAGGCCAGCGACGGTCGCCACGTTGCTCTTGAGATGGTTGTTGAGTAGGTTAGCCGGCAGATCACTCGAATCTGTGGTCACTATTGCCGGACTGCTCAGTGTGGGACGGGTTAGGCGCATCACTGAAAACACATTTGCGATAAGGCTATAGATCTGAGAAATTGGAAAAAATGCATTAATACATTGAATACTAGCAGTAAAAAATAGAATAATAATTTATTAATACATTGAATACTAGCAATGGAAAGATATTATGATAATTTTATGGATAGATATCATCATTATAATGTATGATTATTATAATAGATGGTCAGATGCTAGTCTAATATTATGACATTCATATAATATTATACAACTAATATAATATTGTACATAGCAATAGTATAGGATTATATAATATAGTCGGCTAAATAGAGGATGAATAGGCTACCTGTAGCCGTTATGTTTTAATTGATATATAGTTTCTGAATGGAAGACTTCAACATAATTTGAAATTGGATGACTCAACGGCCTAACCTAATTATAACCTTTTATTAGCTTAGCTTACTTAAAAATTTATTTATTTTGAAAAATAGCAATACAACGATATGGTACTGTACAGGGTGATTCATAATTATGTTGAAATAATTTAATACGTGATAGTAGAGGTAAAAATAAGAAAAAAAGTTCTCATAAACATATATCCATAAACGCTTCATTAGCGAGCTATACAGAGTGAAAGATTTCGCCCGAAATTCAGTTCCTCTGGTGGAATACACCGATACTGAATTGTTTGGGGACTAGTTTTTGATAAACTTATGCCGGAATCATATGGAAAAATAACTGAAAAATTAAATAAAACTAGTCTGGAAGCTGTAGTGTGAGTAGTTTTTGAGAAAAAAGTTGAAATATGCAAAAAATCTAAGTAGAAAAACACAGACTTCTACGTTTGATGCCCAATAACTTTCTTTAATGACCAGTAAACAAATAATTTTTTGCAATAAAAATTGTAGAGACTTTAATTCTGAAAAGAGTTATGTAAGCTGTGTAAACTAAATTTGAAGAAAACTTGAATAAAATACAATAAAGATACATTTTGCGAGTCATTAGAAATTCATAGAAACCACATTTCTATACACAAATTTAAAAAAAAAAAATGATAACCTAAGATGTAGAAATTTTATAAAAATTTAACATAAAAAACATTTATAATAAATTATACTGAAAGCTAAGAGCCTACAGCAGTAAAAGGTTTCTGGACGCAGGGGTGCCTACAAGGGGGGGCATAACGCAATTTGCGCCATCAACATTTTTTTTGGGGGGGGGGGCATGATTTTTTTTATATTTTAGGTCAACATCATGGCTATCATGGCTAAAAAATCAATGTATTAAATAGAGATATCCTAATTTAGTTAATTTTAATACTTTTTCCCACCTTTACAATGTTATATTTTGCTAAGTGTAACTCAATATAAAGCATAAAAAATACAATTGATAATATTTTTTAAGCAGGAATTTTAGTAATTTTAAGCCTATGAGTTTGAAGGTAAATCTTTGACAAAAATAAATTATAACTTCATCATCCACTATTATTCTGATTTTCTTTGCTTAATTTCAATTTTTGATGGTACTGTGTTTAAGTTTCCTTGCTGTTGCAACCTAATTTTCTTAAAAGCACAATGATAAGTTAGATTGTAATGTACATTTTAATCTAATAATTATTTTAATTTCGAGGGCGTTTTATGATGATATTAATGTCTTTGAAATGGGAATGCAATTATAAACAACATCGCAAACTCTAGTGAATTTGACAGAAGAAAAAACTTCTCTTGTCAAAAATTTGTGAAAAATATCAAATGAAGCCAATTTCAATCTTTCAAATTTACACCCTATTCACCACACAGTAATCAAGCAGGCTAATTATTGTAATGCTTCATTACTTTTTTCTGTTTTGTATAATAGTCCAGTCAAATGGTCGTTTTTCAGGAAACAGCCCAAAAGAATTTTTCGCGACGGTTCTAAATGTATTTTGGGGCGCAGAATTCTAATCTGAAATTTGCTGACACGCCAGAGAGCGGCTTCACCCCCAAAACTCCCAATAAACCCACAATTTCGGAATTTTTTCAAATTTCCATTCAATCTTGAGAACCTTCAACTTTTCGAGAAAAAGCATTCTCTAAAAAATTAAAGATAATAGAATTTCCAATAAATTGAGTGGTCGCGCAGGACTCTACGATTTTTGATTCCGGAGCTAAGAGTTTTAAAAAAGGGTATTTTTTAAGGGGTTTTCAAAATTATGCAAACCTACCACTTCTACCCTATACAACTAGAATATTTTTCTAGTAATGATAGTAAGCCCCACATCACGTGAATTAACAATATTAATTCTGAACAGAATTCCTTAGGTACGTATTTTTGAATTTAGTAGAGGTGGGAGGGGGAATACACCCAAAAATAGAAAATCATGTCCTACAGCCAAAATTCAAATTCTCATTATAATACCTTTTCATGGCCTTCCTAACAAAAAAGAAACATATTTCGGCTGAAATCACCTTATGAGGGTTACGTTCTATGAGAATCACTCGTTAGATTTCAGTATTTCCTAGTGGGGGGCACACATAAGGATACGTCCAGGATCAAAACTTTAATCACTTATAACTTTTGACTGAATGATCACATCTCCTCGTACTACAGCTCGTTCATATCAGCTCGACAAGGCGGTTGAGAATCATGTATCATATCACTTAAATTTGTTTAAAAAAATAGGAAATTCCTCCTTTAGTGTATTTTAGCCCATATTTCAAAGCATAGAAAAATGACCGATTTCTATATTCAAAACTGTGTGTCTCGGTAACTCAAAATGATACTTGGTCTTGATTTGAAGGAAAGAATCTCCTCTTTTATGTGAGGTGAATGATTTTTGTAAAAATATAATCGTGAAGTAAGATACGTTTGTTTCAAAAAAACAAGAAATTTGCAATATTTTTCTCGATATAAACAGTAATGCAAGATCAATTTAAGGCAACTCAGCTTATCGAGCAGGAAATTTTCTCTCATTCAAGACCAATCGCAAGTTTCTATCATGTATTGTACTCATTTTAGAGACTCTTCAATAACAGTAAAATCGCAAGAAAAATAAGAAAATAAAGATCATCATTCAATTGGCTGTAACTTTTGAACGGTATTGAAAACAGAAGTATAATTCATGGGAGTGAAAAGAGGAGAAAATTCATCACAACCTCGACTAATTTTCAAATTTTTTATCTGAAGTGTTCCACAAGATACGCAACGTTGCATATGCGAGACTGTGAAAATGGGGGAAATATCACAAATTTCTTGCACATTCAAAGTTGCGTATCTTGTAGAACACTTCAGATAAAAAATCCAAAAAGTAGTCCTGCGTGACCACTCAATTCATTGAAAATTTATTATCTTTTATATTACAATAATATAGAGAATGCTTTTTCACGAAAAATTCAAGGTTATCGAGATTAAATGGAAAACTTAAAAAAAGTCCAAAATTTTGGGGGTGAAGTCGCCCTCTGGCGTGTCAGCAAATTTCAGATTAGAATTTAGCGCCCCAAAATACACATAGAACCATCGAAGAAAAATCTTTCGGCGCTGTTTCCTGGAAAAAGACCATTTGAATGGACTATATGTTGTTATCCTATTATATTAAGCGAGCAATTTCTATATATCTGGTTATATGGTTATTTATGTTCAACGGATCTCGGAAACGGCTCTAACGATTTTCATGAAATTCGGAATATAGTAGGTTTATGATATCAAAATTCCATTGCACTAGGTCTCATCCCTGAGAAGACTCCCTGAAGGAGATTAAAAGGATAATTCATCCTTGGAAAAACATATGATGATTTCGTCGTCTGTCTATAACAGAAGATGCGTGTGCCTGTGTGGAAGATCAGCTGTGTAATCAATTAGCTTACCGTATCTCGCGAGAAATCTAGTAATTTTAATTGACTCGATCAAAATACAGTAATCTGATTTGTTGACATGAGATGGTATATAATATCATAATATTCAAAGTTAATCATTATTTTACAGTTCTAAGTGATTAGTGAATGTTATTTTGTTATTCAATTTGGTATGTAAACAATTCAAATTAGAAGTTATATGTTTTCAAATATTTTTGGACTGAAAATTTTACTTGAATTCAAGTGTATGAAACATAACCTACTTTTTGGAATATTAAATATTCCAACTATAAATTTTATAGTGTATAAATCAAAATTCGGGGAGGAAACAGTTCTGTTAGTACTTCCCCAATCATTTTAAAGAATTGAGTTCTGTTTATCAATGAATAAATAACGAGCAAAGCTCGGTGCCTCGATATTTGGTATTAATAGATAGAATTTACAAAATGTACTTGTTCAGATGATATCTTTATTCCAAAAACCAAACAATTTTAAGATACATTTTGTTCGACTTGTGCTATTTACTCCTGTAATGTTAAAAAGTAAATACTACCAACAACACAACATCAGTGACAACCTGTTCCAATTTATGATAAATATCGGGGCACCGAGCTCCGCTCTGGTGTACCTACAAAAGCATAGGAAAATTATTACGAAAGAAGATATTATAATAAATATTCATAGTTCACACAGAAAGGTTCTATCTAATCACAGTGGATTGAGATTAATTCGCAGAGCAATGCAACAATTTTACTCACAAAAGCATGTTGAATTTTAATCCTGATTAATTTCACGTGAACCAAATAACAGAAGACCATCTCAAAAAGATAGCTTATCTGATTGGTTCTACTGGAATTAGTCAGACTTAAAATTTAACCGACTTTTGTACAACTGTAACTAAGTACCTGATTGAATTAGGTATAAAAGTTCAACAGCTGAGTCATAATTTTGTCTCAGTCCCACACACATGCACTCGCTCACTCACTTCCATCATGATCATACGACGAAATTATCAGCTGTTTTTCCAAGGATGGATAAATTCGTTTAATGTCCTTCAGCGAGTCTCCCCAGAGATGAGACCTAGTGCAATCGAATTTTTATATTATAAACCTACTATGTTCTGAATTTCGTGAGAATCGTTAGAGCCGTTTTCGAGATCTGGTGAAATACAAACATAAAAACATCAAAACATCTAAACAGAAATTGCTCGTTTAATAGTGTAGGATTTAGAATACCTAAACTTGCCGACATTATACAGGATGATTCATAATTATGGTAGAATAATTTAATACGTGATTGTAGAGGTAAAAATAGGAAAAAAGTACTCATAAACATATATCCATAAACGCCTCATTAGCGAGCTATACAGGGTGAAAGATTTCGCCCGGAATTCAGTTCCTCTGGTGAAATACACCGATGCTGAATTGTTTGGGGACTAGTATTGAAAAAATTATGCTGGATTCATATGGAAAAATACCTGAAAATTGGATAAAACTAGTCTGGAAGCTGTAGTGTGAGTAGTTTTTGAGAAAAAAGTTGAAATATGCAAAAAATCTAAGTAGAAAAACACAGACTTCTATGTTTGATGCCCAATAACTTTCTTTAATGACCAGTAAACAAATAATTTTTTGCAATAAAAATTGTAGAGAATTTAATTCTGAAAATAATTATGTAAGCTGTGTGAACTAAATTCAAATAAAAGTTGGATAAAATGTATTCTTATGTAGTACATTACACCACGAAAATTTGCTGTTTTATGAGGAGAGAACTAATCTCTATCTCTATCTCTATCTCTTATCTCTTCTCTATCTCTATCTCTTCTCTATCTCTATCTCTTCTCTATATATATATATATATATATATATATATATATATATATATATATATATATATATATATATATAAAAGGCTAAGCCCTGACAGACTGAAATTACACCACAGACTAAACTACTGAGCCTAAAAACTTGAAATTTTGCACAATAATTGTGCAAAATTTCAATTACAACTTAAAAACAATTATTGTTTATGGTAGCCTGAAAACATCCACTAAGAAAGGATTTTCAGAAATTTGCCCCCTGAGGGAGCTGGGGCCCCCTCAAAATTTTGTACTTTTTAACCGCTCATTGCACAGCAAAGTCATGAGGAAATTATTTGTTCAGCTACGAAAAAAAATTAGATCTATGCAGAAAAATTTCGATCAGGAGCACAGGGGGGTCCAGGAGAGGGCATTTTTCGAAAATTTTGATGTAAAATCACACTACAGCTCAAAATAATTGGCCTACAGACTTGACTTGAAACTTTGCACAAATATTCTTCAAACATGCTAGACGCGCACTAAGAACGGATTTTGAGATATTTTGCCTCTAAGGGTTTCAAAGGATGAAAAAGGATCCTATTAAGTAAGCTTATGAACATTGTAAGGTGAGTGCCATATGGAAATGAGATAATTTATTTATTGACATGTGATATTCTAACATATGTTGTAATCATTGGAAATAACAAAATAATATGATGGAAATTCAAAAAAGAACATCTGTTCTATTATTGCTTTCTACCTGATTCCACTCAACCTCATTAATATTGTTCTGATAATTGATAAATATGTTTAATAATATTATTATCATTAATATGATAAATGTATTGTTTCGCCAAACTATAATTTTCACTAGATGATTTCTGAATTGCACTTTCACACTCATCATACCAGTCTATGCAGTTTTTTAACTCACTTCCAATTCGTTGTCAGCAGATAACCACTTTGCCGGATCCATCGTTGTCGAGTAGTAAAACTATGTGTAGGCTGGCACTATTATAGAATAATTAAACGGTCTTTCTTCATTAATAATTGCAGACAGACAACACGTGCGAGCTTTATGCAGTCTCAGTGCATGCGAGCAATAAACACACTGTAATTCCTTTCCGTTGTAGAAGAATCCATATCGTGCAAAGTTTCTTTTCTGAGCATTCGTATACATAGGCGCCAATTTCATACTTTTCATACGAGTATTCTCGCACAAGAAATTATTTGTTTGATACATATTTTTAAACAGCAGAGAATTATAATGTTGGGCAGAGAATAAAGCACACCTTCCATCGGGTCTATACTTATGTATCTTACATGCATCATAACACCACGAAGTGGTGAAAAAGCTGAAATCGGGCTTGAGAAAGTCCTCCGGTATGCATTGTACGTTAGAATGCAATCTTCTCAAAAACTTTGCTTTTTCAGTTCCTTTTGTAAAAATTTTTTCATAACCTGCGAGGTATTCACGGATAATTGTCTCATCCATTCCAAATCTCCATCGCTCCATTTTATTTTATGATAGTTACGTTCCAGCCATGTTACGTCGTTAAACAATTTTGTAGTCAATTCCATCTTTGGAAATGGTGATTTGAAATGAAATACAACATAATTATTGCTCTCATCGACAATAGCAAGTTCTTTCACAATAATTTGATTACAAGTTTGCTTAAACCAGTGAAGATCAACCGTAGCAATTTTCGTAGGTGTCTGCTTTTGCACTCCTTTCTGTTCCTCTTCACGTTTCTGTTCCTCCACCTCTGGCGCCCCTCCCCCTCCTCCTCTCCGACTTCTGGATTGGTGTACTGCTTCTCCTTGGTTCATAATAGAAATTTGTTGATTCAATATCGTAAAGTAGCGACGTCTGAGCTTTGTCCAAAATAACAGAATCAAGATCACACTGGATAGAGCGAGTTTGTGGCTTGTCCACCAAAATATCAGAACACAAAGAATAGGACATGATTCCTGTTCAAAGGTAAAACTGATAATGGCTTACATTTGGTGCAGTACACACCTTATATAACCTGCAGTGATGCACTCTATCAACAAATTACTGAACTTCTTTCACCATGCTCGTGAGTGGCGTGTACTCCATCACACGATCGCTAATTAAAACGCAATACGCGGAAGTATTTGCAGGTACTGCACTATTAAATTCCATTTCAATACGAACATCTGTCGATGATTTCAAATGACTTGGTTGGTGTGAACAATCTACAACAATCAGCGGTGTTGATTCACAAAACGTTTTAAAATCGATTTCTGTTCCGAGTTCACTATTGATTGAATGATTATAATACGAGGGTGCGAAATCCAGGAACATCCGGTATAAAACCTCCTTCTTACCTAGCAGATTTTCGTATGGATAATACTCACTATTCAAATATACTTTAACATTGTAAATATTACAGCTGTCAAAATTAGATATTGATTTTTTAATTTTATTCTTTCGATCAGTTTGAAATGCAATTATAATATATTTTGGAGTATCAAAATTCGATGTTGTGCGTACTGACCAAGAATGAACAAGTGAATTTTGCAAATTTGGTAATTCACAAATTTCCCAATGGCGGAAACTTAATTTCAGTGGAGTGTCGGCATCGAGCAGTCTCAAAAATTTCAATCGCACATGATCTTCTAAAGTAATGTAGGGCATCCGCCATTGGAGCTTAGTAATTTTTACACTAACCTCTGTACCGGTTGCAGACTCGACGCAATTGAGGTCTGAGGGCGACCTCAATAATACAAGCTCTTGTTTCAAGTTTAAAATTATTCTTTGAAAATCTTCAAAAAATGGAAGGATTAATTTCAACGGCACACAGAAAGTGAATTTATTATCTGTTAGCTCATATCCTGCGCTCTATCAAAACCAGCTAAATGATATGTGTTTTTATCAGATGCGTTCTTCACAAGAATAGCTTTAATTGTAGAAGTTAAACCAATTAATCTTGATTTGGAAATTTGTTGACCTGCTAATTCGTATCGTATTTCATCAAAAAGGTTGCCCACTATGTTACTGCTTAATTTATAGTCTGCCGCAATGGGCGCACCAGCGGTTGAGTTGCCTCTCCTGCTACTGTAATCGCAGGCGCTGCTGGTTTTGTACAGCTCACCATTCCCTCAATTAATATAAATGATTTGCAAGGTAAAGTATAAACATCCAATGAATTTATTCCAATTCGAGCTTCATCAGAGTTTTTTATTTCTTGTCCTGAATAAACTGTATGTGTATGAAACTGGAATTTGGTTATGTCATTATAAAACTGAAGCTCTGTCTCCACATCCAGAATATCACTAATTGATGCGCCTGACATGTCGCCAATTAACTATAAAACCTAATCTTTCCAAAGTTCTCGCACTTTTAGCTGATAACGCCCTATTGCTTTTACTAGATGTTGACGCTATCGCGACCTTTTCTCTAATGACTTGATTATGCGTACACGTACTACGCGTACGCGGGTTGAAAATAAGATATCCCATTACTTTTGTTTTTCACGTATGTGTAGTCTAATTGTAATTGTATCTCCGCGGAAATCAATAAACGATCCGTTCTGGTCTGTTACCTTTACATTAATAGTTTGAATTCGACGTGTATTCAAAGGTACATAAATAATTGGAGAGGGTACTTCATTTATTAAATAACCGCTAGGAACCTTTGGCAAAAATTCGTAGATTATATGTTTTTCTTTTCCGTTAAAGTAACTGCCACATGCTAAATTACATTCAACAAGAATACCATCAATGCTCGATATGTTAACCAGATGTTTGGAATAATGCCATTTATTTGCTTGTAAAACTACATTATCAAAACCTAGTATCTTAGCAATCGAATCAGAACGTGTTAAATCAATAGGCTTATCAGAATAAATTTCAATCTTCATAGAATTTGCATTTGCACGTATAATAAGTCTATTCTTCTTCTCATCATAGTTCAATTTATGCTTTATAGACTTTATAATATCCTCAAGCTCATATGCACCGGTATCCAACAAGATTAACTTATCACCATATTGAAGCTAGAATTTGTTCCTTGTTTACATTTGCTATACTATTGTAACTACAAAAATTAATCAGACCAATTTCCATTCACTATTTTTGTCCAATTCTATAATTTCTTGTAAATGTTCGTAAAGGTTACTTGACTTTGATCTTAACATTATAACGACCATCTTGTGTGTTCAACACAAACACTTAATTACAACTGATTTGCAAGAAACAATAACGTGAGATGGCCACAAATATCACTATCTAATGGTTGCAAGTGATCCAAATTATAAAATATATTACTCCATTTTCTTTTTTCCAATATTTGTCCAATTCGTATGGAGGTTGTAAATTTCCAATTGGATCAAAATACCATACATTACTTCCTACCTTCTTATATGCAATCCAGTGTGTCCGGTGGCTGTGCTTGTCCAAATTCACGATCGCATTTTCGTTTTTAGAATTTTTTGGGTAATGCATCTAGCATATATTCCTCTTAAACGATTTGTAATAAGCTAGCCCAATCCATTAAATCATAGTTACTCAATTCTCCTTCAATATTCATGGTTTTTTCTTGCTCTTCTTTGACCTCTTCTTTGTTGTTCTACGTTTCTTAACTTGAGGGAATAAACTCACACCATATGATGATGATGGTGGGGGTGGGGGTGGAATTAAAAGTCGCCCACCACTAAGCGGGGGGTACGGCTTCAAATAATACCTTTACCTGCTATATGTTGTTTCAACTGAGCTATAGCCTTGCGTCTAATATCATTACTATAACTTCTCCTCTCATTCTTCTTCTTCTTCTTCTTCTTTCTCAAAGAACCACCAAAGTAATTTTTAGCTTTCATTACATTCGTAACAAGGTAACTGAGACCTCTCTCGGCTAGGGGAGTTTTCAGATTTTTAAAAATTTCCCACGCTGCGTTCGCTAGAATTCTGTCAGCTTTGGCTCGATTAGAATTATCACTATTTAGTGAATATGCTATATCGTGGGCCTTACAAGCCTGGTCAAGTTTGTTTATTCCAGGATCTCCACGTGCTAATCGCTTTTCAAGTTTCGTTCCTGGTCCGCAATACTGGTACCCAGGTGCTATTGGGATTTCAAAGGGTGTTACATCGATCAATTTATTTAAAATAGTTGAAGTAATACCTGTAGCAGCACCTGCCGCCCCTTAAGTACTTTCGCCGCCGAGCTTAAGAAGCCTCTCCCCCATTTTCTTCCACTTGCTTTCTCTTACATACCACCATTGTCATTACCTTTCAACTCAATGGTTGAACATTAACTAAAGTTAATTATTAATCATTACACTATCTAAAAGAAAAATGGAAATTTTCTATTAATTTGGAATAATACTTTGAATTCATCTATTCAGATTGCATTTCAAAAACAGATGGCCCCATGCGTTATCTCCTATTCTCGTTACTGCTTTTTCCTCTATTACGAAAGAGAAATCAATCTGAGTTCCTTTTTAATCCTGCCTTCCTATACTGCCAGTTGAAGTGAATCCATATTATTCACTTTATATGTGGCTTGCACCCAACTCGAGCCTCCTGGCACATTGCCGCTTTTTCCTCTATTACGAAAGCCATGTGTGTTGAGTTTGCTCTCCTTTACTTCGTCATCCGTAAAATGCTCTCTTCCGCATAGCGGAGCACAGCATTTTACGAATGAGGAGTAAAGAGAGAATAGAGAATTGTTCTCCACTATGATCGACCGTTCGCTACTACTAGCAGTCAAAAAAAAAAACAGATGGCCCCATGCGTTATCTCCTTTCCGCTACTGCTTTTTCCTCTATACGAAAGAGAATCAATCGTGAGTTCCTTTTTAATCCTGCCTTCCTATACTGCCAGTTGAAATGAATCCATATTATTCACTTTATATGTGGCTTGCACCCAACTCGAGCCCCCTGGCACGTTGCTGCTTTTTCCTCTATTACGAAGAGAATCAGTCGTGAGTTCCTTTTTAATCCAGCCTTCCTATACTGCCAGTTGAAGTGAATCCATTCTGCTCCTCAGGACGGCCTTGTGAAGGTCGGGAGGGCGTTGCCCGGCCTTGAGTGAGTGAGCGACCGAGTGATGTCAGCTTGTGCGTACATCAAGCTATATATAAAAACACATTTCTTATCACTTAATGCAACTTGGAGAGTGCACTTGTCTACACGTACTAGTTGCCGAGGAGGGCTATCACAATTGGCGAGCACTGCATACTCCACAGAGGTCACCACTAACATTATTGATTGTAAGTAAAAATTTTGTTACATTCTCATATTTTTGTGAAATAACACTAAATTGATTTTTATAATATATATTTAGTGTTACAGTTTGGTTACATTGTTTTTCCACAGCATTTTCTCACCTCACAACTCAGTCTCATAAGCAGTTGTGCTCTCGTGAAGGAACCTTACCTGCATCGAGAAAATCATAGCCGAGGAGCTAGCCGAACCGAGTCGAGGAGCCTATCCGATTATTTCATTTCGTCAAATCAACACATGTAAGTTCATTTTACTTAAATTTTCCTCTTCTCCGAGGACAATATTGTTCTCCATGTTAGATCCTTCAACAGGAAGTAAGAGGAGCTCATTTTTCAAACATGAATCTTATCTTGACAGTGTTTTCCTATCATCAATGAGACATTTTAATATTTAACCAACCAGAAAGATGCATTTCATTTATTTACAATATTGCACACATACTTGATTTTGATCTTTCTTTGTCAATCTTGTTCTAAGCCTGTTTCATCTGAAGAATCTCGTAAAAAATTCCAGATAAGTTTATTTAATTGTTCTTTTGTTAAATGAGCATTGTTTTCTATTATAACCTTCTTAATTCTATTGATAGACTGTGTAATTATTGCCAGACTACAGTCCAACACTTCTTTTCATCCCAATTTCATAAAATAAATTGTCCAAATAAAGGTTATGCACATGCGACTTTTCAATTCTTCACTAATTTCCACGTTGAAACAGAATACAAACACATGAAACAATTGATTTTGAATTTAGAAAGATTAAGATCCGAATTGACAAAAAACAAAAAGCACTAAAAACTGTAAAATAAATATTAATTACTGTATTGTTCCTCATAAAACTAATGAATAAAGCTGATTAAGATCAATTAAAAAATGATAATCAATTAAGGTTGTCACGTTATTCTTTATATAAAATAACGATTAGCCTCCTGCTTGGCATCAGTCGGTAAAGCATGAGATTTAATATAATTAGGGCGTGGTTTTTCTAATAGTATTCAGTCTTAAAAAATCTTGATAGGCCTAGATATGGGCTTCTCCAATAACTCTTGTAATTCAATAATAATAAATATATATATATACATAAATGATACTTATACTAGAGAGATGGGGAATATAAAATAAATTGCACACCATGAAAATTTTACACATATATTATACAAATAATGCAAAGATCAGTCGAGGCAAAAAATATATATAGAGCGATAAAAAATATAATATAAAAATAGAACAATATTTGAAATCAATAAAAATATCACAGGCTAACTTTATATTCTAGATTTATGGCACGAATCATTACCATGTGCCTTTATCTTGAAATCATATGCAATCTTTGGCATGTAGCTGTGACATGTACTTGCTAATACTTGTCGGCTTGGATAATTCAATCATAAATATGTGCTCTAAGATCAGCTTGATAAATTAGCCACTAATAATCCAAATATATCTATATATTAAAATCTCTAGTATTAGTAGATTTATTTGTATCGAATATATATTTTATCTCAGGGTGCAAGATTCGGCACCTGACGGAATAGGTAGAGCCATTCATCTAGTGAATTAGAACTATGATAATTATCGCAAATTGTATTGCAAAAAATTAAATATTGTATGCATACGTTTTATAGCCTAGATTCGTACTTCTTTGATTAAATAGAAATTTCTAAAATATTGATCTATATATTTTTCTTTCAATTAGATACCTTTAATACTAATTTTTACTTGCGCAAGTATTACTCTTATTAATTTCTCAATTTATAATAACCCTTTCGGCGAGCTAGCTTTGATCATCAGATTATTTCGAAGCACTAGGGCGCCCATCACTAAATTCAAATTTAAATCACTCACGTGTCGAAAATCTTCTTGTAAGCCGCCGATGTTGATCCAACTCCATGCGGTCCGGGAATATGGTAGCCGGAATCGTCTCCTCCAAGGGGTTATAAATTTAATTAAAATGAAAAATGACTTCTGCTTCACAATAGCATCACGAAGTCTTTTAAGAAATTTAATAATTTACTTTAACTTTAATTTATACAAAATTATTAATAAGGTACTTCGCTCTAAAATATTTGGGGTCCTCTTATGGTGGCGTCTGGCTGGCGAGTCTGCTGGCGAGTGCTGGTTCTTCCTTTTCAAGTTTTACAGATCCTCTTTCCGACTTTCCAATTAGCATAAAATTTAAATATCTCAATCCTCCGCCATTAAATTCAAATAGATCTTACAAAAAATGCCAAGATATCGCTTAGATTATATGATTAACAATTTCTTTGCATTCGAGCCATACTGATAACATAGATTACACAAATTTTTACACGAAATCTACTACAATTATATAAATATATATAAATATTTTTGAATCGGCCTACAGTTGCCGCCTATTAACTGCCGTTTTACTATTGGTGCATGCAAATTTTATTAGGTATTCATGCGCCTGGTAACTCTTATTTCCTGAATACATTAAATTATTTTTATTTGGTTTTATATTTATGCTCTTTGCATGCTAGTTAATATTATATATATTAATATTAATTCCATGCTAACTAATAATTAGCCACGTGGACGGGTGTTTTCTCACATTGCACACCGTCTGAATGCAATAAAGCTCTGCCAAGGGGTTTTGGTCAGATTCTACGTTCTTCGGTTTGATCGATCTCTAGGTCACCGATCTGTGAATACATCTATCTAACCTCAATCTTCAAATATTTTATAAATAATATATTTATGAGTAGTAAACTTTCTTCAAATCCTTTCTAAGTTCTTGTACCATTTAGCCAGAACAAGCTGATGCTATCTTATCTTGATTATTATCTGCTTGGCGATATTAGCCAATTACTTTATCTTTAGACCTATTATTATTTCTGTTAGGGCTTTTTATCTACCCAAATTTGATACCTTTACACACGCCCCTGGGTTTGAATTCAAAATATTTGAGAATCACAATGTTTTTAATGAAAACCCACCCTTCAAATACACTGATATACACTATACTTTATTATAAATTATACTCTCCTACTTCTATCACATTTCGCAGTCATATTTGCTGCATCTCCTTTATACCTTTATCAAAAACAATAACAAATTCTCCTCCTCAACACACATAAAAATATCATAAATATAAACTTCTAAAGGCACTCCTCCTGACACCATTTACAACACAGTAATTTTTGAATTCGCCGCTTGCAGGGCTGCCAACTTAACTACACACATTTCATAATTCTCATAAGTGATTCCTTTTAGACAATAATTTCGATTCATAAACTTCTGGCTTATATCTTATAGTATTTCTTAGGTCTTAATATAAATAATTTTCTATACATCAGTACAATACTTTCTTTTGCTAATGGCTCTTTGGTTTTGGTAATTGGTATTCACTTTAAATCTTTTCAGGTAACAAACGTGGCATAATTAAAAGTAATAAATATAAAAACATATAAATAAATATCGACATTAATAAATATAATAAATAACATAATAAATAACTCTTTGGGTACAGTAATTCTTTTTATAAACATATGTTCAACAGATATTACATTCATTTGATTTGGGCGGCTTTGGTCAGCTGTTCGCTGTTCTACAATTCATAGTGTTTCATGTTACATCAGAATTTGCTATCGACTTTCATAACTAACCTAACTGCTCGATTTTTTCTCTTAAAAAGGTAATTAACAAATTTTAATTTTATTATCCCCGCTTGTGTCCTTTTTTATCTGATGTATATAATTTAATTACATATTTAAAAATTGTTCTTTCTTTTCTTTATTACAGGCTTCTAACGGCTGGAAGGAGTTAAAACATTGGATTGTTGCCACGAGGTCCTATACCAATTTTAAATTTATTAAGGAAGGTTAGTATTTGGCTTGATAGTGTTGTTTTCCTTTGACTTCTTATCATATTTATTTGAATTCGATGATATTTCATGTAGAATTGTTGTGGTTTGCCCGTATCTTTAGGCTTTCTGCTTGTAGCTACACTGTAGGCTGGTTGGGTTATCTGCTATCCATTTGTTGATTGTTGAGGCTGTCCTATTATTAATTTATCTTCATGAATATAAAACCCCGGTATCTGGTGTATTCCTTTAAATAATTCCAAGCTTCATTTATGATAATTCCTTTTAATCTATTCTTTTCCGATCATCCTGTATTTTAATTCACCTTCCTCTTATTTTCATCTAATATCCTTGATTTCGGCTCATTATAACTCATTAGGCTTACAACAATAAACATTTTTATAATATTAAATTTCCAATTATCAATCATAGATTCATTTAACAACAACAATACAATATTTTTCGTTCTATCCACAACACAGTCGTTTATTAATATCACAGCCATCATAACAAATATTAAACACCATAACAAAACATTTATCATCTTTTCAACAATATAATCACTCAACATATAGCCAGGTACTTCAATTTTATTCACATTATTTCTTATTTCTTTCACTCTTCCTAGACACCGTTTATCCTTCATCGATCTCCATGAGTACTTCATTCCATTATTATCCGCGCATGAATCAATCATAGTATTCCTATCATTTCCGTTTTTATTCCAACATGAATCCATAGTAGTTTCGTAAGCAGCTCCGGTTTTGTTCCAATTATTACTTCCATTTTGCCGGTCACATCGTCGATCATAGCTTTTAAAACGTATGTGCCGCGGATGCACGCCGTCGGTCCGCTCCTGTCTTCCTCGGTGCCGGTCCGGAATCCTCCTTGGCCTCTTGAAGCGTGCATGCGGCTTCCATCGGCGCGCGCGGTTCCTCCTTCGTCGCTTCTTCCGCCTCCGGGCCTTGCGGTGCATGCGCTTCTCCCGAATGTCGTCCTCCTCGTCCTGATGTCGGTCGAGTGTCCTCGGGCGCCTCCGTCTCCGGGCCTTGCGGTGGTCGCTCCTCTGGTCCGGTATTCCGTCCTCCCTGTTGTCGTCCTCTTGGTCCGGGTCCTTGGTCTGCTGTGGGGTCAAATGATGCGCGGGTGTGGTGTGCAGATACATGGTGGCGGTCTCTTGATGTGCGGGCTGCTCTTCCTGCGGTGATGGGTCTTCGGCGGGAAACAATATACTTAAAATGGGTTGTTGCTTGCGGCTGGTTTTAATTGCATGGTGGGCGGCGGTTTTTGGTGGTGGTTTATCTGGTGTCGGCTTTTGTTCTCCTAATAATATTTTCGGTGGATCATTTCTAAAGGTGGTGTATGATGTTAAAATCTCTGGATTTTCTTTGTTTGTTTCATTGGAGCTTGTAGGTGTTATATCGGGGGTATCATATAGTCCTGGTTTATTAGCTGTAGCTTTCTGTGTATCTGGTGGCGGGTCGTTGGGTGTTGGGTTCCGGTTTTTTTGTTGATTCAAACCTATTGCATGTGCTAGTGTATAGTTTGTACTTACTTGTTGAGGTGGTGGTTTATAATTTCTGTTGTAACTGTTTTGTGTATTATTATTATGTGAGTTTAATCGATCACGGCCATCATAGTGATTCCTACGATTGCTCTGCTGGGCATAGTGGTTGGTTGTACGATTTTGAAATTTTTCATTATTCCAATTACCATTTTGCCTGTGCTCATAGCGGCGTTCAAATTGGGGAGCAGATCGGTAGCGATCATATGATACCGGTTCATAATTTTGGCTGTTATGCGGATTAAATTTTGAATTATGCTGATTTGATGCGTATCTCTGGTCTGAGCGGTGGGTTGATATTGCCATTGCAGACTGTATGCCATATAAATGATCTATCAGCTGTTTGCAATCAGTAATGGTTGTGTGGCGAGTGCCATTCTAACTTGATACGGTAGCTTCTTTAAAATAATGCTTGCTAATGCCGATTCATTAATGGGCTCGCTCAATTGAGAATTTTTAAACTGTAGGGCAGTGACGAAAGTGGTACATGCACCGTCTAATTTAGGGTTGAAATCGCATGATATGATGTCCGCTAGCACGTCCAACTGTTTACTTCTGCTCCAATACTGTTCCAGGAAGACAGCGACAAACTCATCCAATGATGTAAACTCATGGGCTCTACTCCGAAAAAACATCAGGGGTTCGCCAATCAATAAATTAGTCAAACGGAGACGCCAAAAATTCCAAGAGGTAGGTGCAAGAGTTTGTACTAATTTTATCTGATCAATGAATGGTTGAGGTTGCAAATGGCGATCAGTGTTATCAAATTTTCCTAGTCCTTGTAATATACTATGTACGTTGAGGTTGTCTGTTTGAATTCCTTGAGGTTGTTGTTGAATATGATTTTCCATGCTATTATTTTTTCCTGTGTTATCTGCCATTGACTATCATGCGTAATTTTATTTGCGTTTATTTCTTGATTTAGTTGAGTCAGAGTGGATTTCTGAATTAGTAGAGTTCCATTTAAAGCTTTACAGGTTTCAGTGTTTTGATTGATGCTACCTTGCAGTTGGTTCATTTTTGTGGACATATTAATCTGTTTGTTTTGTATTTCTTTAATATTGTTAATATTTTTGTCAACTGTAGTTGTTAAGTTTTGATTGGCAACGGTAATTTGTTTGTGGATTTCTTGGTGGCAATCGGCCTTAATGTTATTTGTTATATCCTGAATAGGTGTAGTGATTTGTGTATTTAAGTTGTCTATCCTTTCATTGAGTTCACATGTAACCGTATCTAACCTTTCCGATAATCCTGCCGTAACTTTATCTTGACTTTCTTTTTGTAGGGTTATCATTGCTTTTAACTCTTCCCTATGACTCTCTACTTTAGTTTCAATATTATCCAACCGTTGTTCTACTGATTTTATAGCGCCTGTGGTCTCTTTCATGCCCTGTTCCACTGTCTGTTTATTTTCCTCTTTTACTGTAGCAATCTCCTTTTTAATTTCCTGCATCATACTATCCATTGTTTTTTGTAACATAATGTTGAAAGTGCTACTCGTTTGTTCCATTATTACCTTTTGAAGCGGATCTAGTTCTGTGGTTGAAAACATACTCTGTTTGCCCAGGTGTGACTCGGCCTCCGGCGATGCGGGTTCTGCAGACTGCTCCTCGCCCCCTTCAAAATTGATCTCTACTATCCGTTGATTCAATGGTGTGTCAGCGGCGTCGATTCGAGTGGAGGATAGAGGTTGCAGACCTGGTGGATCGAAAATTATCGACCCGACGCTTCCTGGTTCCCTTTCTCGTGGCGTATTGGCATCTACCGTGGTGGGGTTTGATGTGCTCGGAGTCGACAAAGTGGGATCTGTGCAACCGCCGTACATATATGAAACTTCAGAGTTTGCGGGAGTGTGATTCATTATGTCAAATATGATAAATGCTAATTAAACAGTGATAAAAATGATAAGCGAAAATGCTTAAAAAAGAGACACAACCGGGACTTACAGTGAACAGTGATGTGTAAAGTGTTTGGATACTCTTACAACCAGGTATTTATACTTAAGTTTTTTACAATGCTCTAGCGCCCTCAATGTTTTGTTGATTTATTCTGGCTAGTTTACAGGCTGCGACTTATTTTCCAACCGGCTTAACACCTAATATATTTTTGACTAGAAAGTAATAGCAGTTTAGGCTTATAAAATATAATCTCTCTCTATAAACATGTAATTTTTCACAGTACTAATAATATAAAATTTTCTTTAAAACATATAATTTCTCTCTATTTAAAGCTCTTGTTTCCCCAAAAAGTAATACAAATATTCCTTCGCCAGTTTTCCTCACAACTCGTATAAGTTATCTATAATTTTCACTATGGTTATTGACCTAATTTCAAGTAATTATTCAATGAGCTTGGCTCTCATCATCAGTCCCACGTTGGCACGACATGTATTTATGTCACGTTATTCTTTATATAAAATAACGATTAGCCTCCTGCTTGGCATCAGTCGGTAAAGCATGAGATTTAATATAATTAGGGCGTGGTTTTCTAATAGTATTCAGTCTTAAAAAATCTTGATAGGCCTAGATATGGGCTTCTCCAATAACTCTTGTATTCAATAATAATAAATATATATATACATAAATGATACTTATACTAAGAGATGAGGAATATAAAATAAATTGCACACCATGAAAATTTTACACATATATTATACAAATAATGCAAAGATCAGTCGAGGCAAAAAATATATATAGAGCGATAAAAAATATAATATAAAAATAGAACAATATTTGAAATCAATAAAAATATCACAGGCTAACTTTATATTCTAGATTTATGGCACGAATCATTACCATGTGCCTTTATCTTGAAATCATATGCAATCTTTGGCATGTAGCTGTGACATGTACTTGCTAATACTTGTCGGCTTGGATAATTCAATCAAAATATGTGCTCTAAGATCAGCTTGATAAATTAGCCACTAATAATCCAAATATATCTATATATTAAAATCTCTAGTATTTAGTAGATTTATTTGTATCGAATATATATTTTTATCTCAGGGTGCAAGATTCGGCACCTGACGGAATAGGTAGAGCCATTCATCTAGTGAATTAGAACTATGATAAATTATCGCAAATTGTATTGCAAAAAATTAAATATTGTATGCATACGTTTTATAGCCTAGATTTCGTACTTCTTTGATTAAATAGAAATTTCTAAAATATTGATCTATATATTTTTCTTTCAATTAGATACCTTTAATACTAATTTTTACTTGCGCAAGTATTACTCTTATTAATTTCTCAATTTATAATAACCCTTTCGGCGAGCTAGCTTTGATCATCAGATTATTTCGAAGCACTAGGGCGCCCATCACTAAATTCAAATTTAAATCACTCACGTGTCGAAAATCTTCTTGTAAGCCGCCGATGTCGATCCAACTCCATGCGGTCCGGGAATATGGTAGCCGGAATCGTCTCCTCCAAGGGGTTATAAATTTAATTAAAATGAAAAATGACTTCTGCTTCACAATAGCATCACGAAGTCTTTTAAGAAATTTAATAATTTACTTTAACTTTAATTTTTACAAAATTATTAATAAGGTACTTCGCTCTAAAATATTTGGGGTCCTCTTATGGTGGCATCTGGCTGGCGAGTCTGCTGGCGAGTGCTGGTTCTTCCTTCTCAAGTTTTACAGATCCTCTTTCCGACTTTCAAATTAGCATAAAATTTAAATATCTCAATCCTCCGCCATTAAATTCAAATAGATCTTACAAAAAATGCCAAGATATTGCTTAGATTATATGATTAATAATTCTTTGCATTCGAGCCATATTGATAACATAGATTACACAAATTTTTACACGAAATCTACTACAATTATATAAATATATATAATATTTTTGAATCGGCCTACAGTTGCCGCCTATTAACTGCCGTTTTACTATTGGTGCATGCAAATTTTATTAGGTATTCATGCGCCTGGTAACTCTTATTTCCTGAATACATTAAATTATTTTTATTTGGTTTTATATTTATGCTCTTTGCATGCTAGTTAATATTATATATATAATATTAATTCCATGCTAACTAATAATTAGCCACGTGGACGGGTGTTTTCTCACATTGCACACCGTCTGAATGCAATAAAGCTCTGCCAAGGGGTTTTGGTCAGATTCTACGTTCTTCGGTTTGATCGATCTCTAGGTCACCGATCTGTGAATACATCTATCTAACCTCAATCTTCAAATATTTTATAAATAATATATTTATGAGTAGTAAACTTTCTTCAAATCCTTTCTAAGTTCTTGTACCATTTAGCCAGAACAAGCTGATGCTATCTTATCTTGATTATTATCTGCTTGGCGATATTAGCCAATTACTTTATCTTTAGACCTATTATTATTTCTGTTAGGGCTTTTTATCTACCCAAATTTGATACCTTTACAAGGTTCACCAGAGAGTTATGCAAAACTTTTGTTATAATTAGATTTATGAGAAGCAAACCAGCATAATTAATTTCTCACTATAATCCCTCTCATAAACCACGTACAGGGTATAATCTATAAAGTAAATAAATGAAGATCTTTGATATAATTCAATATATTATGTATATTTTGTAATTCAGTTTAATTAATGAGATACTATACTTACAAAGATTGGGCTATCAATGCGATTGTCACTCACCTATTATGATGGAATCTAGACCACAAATAAACATTTTTTTTTTTACAAACAGCATTAAAAAATGAGGAGATTCACGCACCATCAACACATGTAAGTACATTTTTACTTCGATTTTATCCTCTGAGGAGGAAAATTGTGCTCCGAGCACAGTTTTTCTCCTCCGAGCACAGTGTTTGTCCTCGGAGGATAAAAAACCTTCTACATTATACTGCATGCTTGTGATTTTTTCGCCTCATCTGTATGATGAGCGTCTTTTGTCTTAGACTCATCAGCATAATATATACAAAACGGTAAATGCATTACTTTTTCAAATGGTTCAACGATAATATATTTACAAAACACACATTGTAGATAGTGATAGTTATGTAAGAAATAACCATTTCTTGCAAAATAGTCTGCTCTATCAGTTAATGGTTTGCAAATGTAACAATGTAGATGGTGTGGAGCTAGTTTTTCAAAGTACTCTCCTTGTACAGATAAATCTTCTGGCATATTAGTAAATGATAAATATCTTTCTTCATATAATCGTAGAATATTATTATCGTAATTCTCATCTTCAATTGTTATATTTCCTTTCCTTCTACAATTTGGGCTAAACTTTGCATGTTCGTTGGCTACAACATCATTTTGCTCCCAATCTCCTATACAAACTGAACAAAATACGCAGCGCACAATATCCGGTTCACTTGCGAATACAAAACCGTCTTTCGCCATATTTTCTGCCGAC